>NW_028181266.1:0-97032 GCF_964211825.1 Aythya ferina | reverse complement strand
TGGGTTTTTGTAGAACATCAGGTAGGTTTAGGGTTGTTTTGGGATGGATCTATTGTTTTGGCGTATTTTCTTCCAGTTTTGGGGGTGATGCCGTTCTTGTTTGTGGTGTTTTTGACGTTTTTTGGGGTCTCTGTTGGGTTTTGTTGGGTTCTCGTTGGTCATCGTGTTGCAAAAGGGTAAAATTGTGGGTTTTGGAGAACATCAGGTAGGTTTAGGGTGGTTTTGGGGTGGATCTATGGTTTTGGGGGATTTTCTTCCAGTTTTGGGGGTGATGCCGTTCTTGTTTGGGGTGTTTTTGACGTTTTTTGGGGTCTCTGTTGGGTTTTGTTGGGTTCTCGTTGGTCATCGTGTTGGAAAAGGGTAAATTGTGGGTTTTGGAGAACATCAGGTAGGTTTAGGGTGTCTTTGGGGTGGATCTATGGTATTTGGGGTTTTCTTCTATTTTTTGGCGTGATCCTGTTCTTTTTTGGGGTGTTTTGGACGTGTTTTGTGGTCTCCGTTGGGTTTTGTTGTGTTCTTGTTGGTCATTATGTTAAATAGGTGTGGATTGTGGGTTTTGGAGAACATCAGGTAAGTTTAGGGTGGTTTTGGGGTGGATCTATGGTTTTGGCGGATTTTCTTCCAGTTTTGGGGGGTGATGCCGTTCTTGTTTGGGGTGTTTTTGACGTTTTTTGGGTTCTCTGTTGTGTTTTGTTTGGTTCTCGTTGGTCATCGGTTCTCGTTGGTCATCGTGTTGTAAAAGTGTAAATTGTGGGTTTTGGAGAACATCAGGTAGGTTTAGGGTGGTTTTGGGGTGGATCTATGGTTTTGGCGTATTTTCTTCCAGTTTTGGGGGTGATGCCGTTCTTGTTTGGGGTGTTTTTGACGTTTTTTGGGGTCTCTGTTGGGTTTTGTTGGGTTCTCGTTTGTCATCGTGTTGGAAAAGGGTAAATTGTGTGTTTTGGAGAACATCAGGTAGGTTTAGGGTGGTTTTGGGGTGGATATATGGTACTCAGTTTTTTTTTTTTTTTTTTTTTTTGGGGGGTGGGGGGATGATCCTGGACTTTTTGTGTTGTTTTTGACGTGTTTTGGGGTCTCCGTTGTGTTTCATTTGGTTTTCCATGGTCATCGTGTTGTAAAAGGGTAAATTGTGGGTTTTGGAGAACTTCAGGTAGGTTTAGGGAGACTTTTCGCGTGGATTCATGGTATTTGGGGTTTTCTTCTATTTTGGAGAGTGATCCTCTCCTTTCTTCGTGTGATTTTGAAGTGTTTTGGGGTTTCCGTTGCGTTTCGTTGAGTTCCTGATGCGTTTTATGGTGGTTGGGAGTGTGCTTTGGGATTAGGAGAACATCAGGTAGGTTTAGGGTGTCCTTGGGGTGGATCTATGGTATTTGGGGTTTTCTTCCAGTTTTGGGGGTGATGCCGTTCTTGTTTGGGGTGTTTTTGACGTGTTTTGGGGTCTCCGTTGGGTTTTGTTGGGTTCTCGTTGGTCATCATGTTGGAAAAGGGTAAATTGTGGGTTTTGGAGAACATCAGGTAGGTTTAGGGTGGTTTTGGGGTGGATCTATGGTATTTGGCGTATTTTCTTCCAGTTTTGGGGGTGATGCCGATATTTTTTGTGTTGTTTTTGACGTGTTTTGGGGTCTCCATTAGGTTTTGTTGGGTTCTTGTTGGTCATTATGTTAAATAGGTGTGGATTGTGGGTTTTGGAGAACATCAGGTAGGTTTAGGGTGGTTTTGTGGTGGATCTATGGTTTTGGCGGATTTTCTTCCAATTTTGGGGGTGATGCCGTTCTTGTTTGGTGTGTTTTTGACGTTTTTTGGGGTCTCTGTTGGGTTTTGTTGGGTTCTCGTTGGTCATCGTGTTGGAAAAGGGTAAATTGTTGGTTTTGGAGAACATCAGGTAGGTTTACGGTTGTTTTGGGGTGGATCTATGGTTTTGGGGGATTTTCTTCCAGTTTTGGGGGTGATGCCATTTTTGTTTGGGGTGTTTTTTTTTATGTTTTTGGGGTCTCTGTTTGGTTTTGTTGGGTTCTCGTTGGTCATCATGGTGGAAAAGTGTAAATTGTGGGTTTTGGAGAACATCAGGTAGGTTTAGGGTGGTTTTGGGGTGGATATATGGGACTCAGTTTTTTTTTTTGTTTTTTTTTTGGGGGGGGGGGGGGATGATCCTGGACTTTTTGTGTTGTTTTTGACGTGTTTTGGGGTCTCCGTTGTGTTTCATTTGGTTTTCCATGGTCATCGTGTTGTAAAAGGGTAAATTGTGGGTTTTGGAGAACTTCAGGTAGGTTTAGGGGGACTTTTCGCGTGGATTCATGGTATTTGGGGTTTTCTTCTATTTTGGAGAGTGATCCTCTCCTTTCTTCGTGTGATTTTGAAGTGTTTTGGGGTTTCCGTTGCGTTTCGTTGAGTTCCTAATGCGTTTTATGGTGGTTGGGAGTGTGCTTTGGGATTAGGAGAACATCAGGTAGGTTTAGGGTGTCCTTGGGGTGGATCTATGGTATTTGGGGTTTTCTTCCAGTTTTGGGGGTGATGCCGTTCTTGTTTGGGGTGTTTTTGACGTGTTTTGGGGTCTCCATTAGGTTTTGTTGGGTTCTTGTTTGCCATTATGTTAAATAGGAGTGGATTGTGGGTTTTGGAGAACATCAGGTAGGTTTAGGGTGGTTTTGTGGTGGATCTATGGTTTTGGCGTATTTTCTTCCAGTTTTGGGGGTGATGCCGTTCTTGTTTGGGGTGTTTTTGACGTTTTTTGGGGTCTCTGTTGGGTTTTGTTGGGTTCTCGTTGGTCATCGTGTTGGAAAAGGGTAAATTGTGGGTTTTGGAGAACATCAGGTAGGTTTAGGGTGGTTTTGGGGTCGATCTATGGTATTTGGCGTATTTTCTTCCAGTTTTGGGGGTGATGCCGATATTTTTTGTGTTGTTTTTGACGTGTTTTGGGGTCTCCATTAGGTTTTGTTGGGTTCTTGTTGGTCATTATGTTAAATAGGAGTGGATTGTGGGTTTTGGAGAACATCAGGTAGGTTTAGGGTGGTTTTGGGGTGGATCTATGGTTTTGGCGTATTTTCTTCCAATTTTGGGGGTGATGCCGTTCTTGTTTGGGGTGTTTTTGACGTTTTTTGGGTTCTCTGTTGTGTTTTGTTTGGTTCTCGTTGGTCATCGTGTTGGAAAAGGGTAAATTGTTGGTTTTGGAGAACATCAGGTAGGTTTAGGGTGGTTTTGGGGTGGATCTATGGTTTTGGCGGATTTTCTTCCAGTTTTGGGGGTGATGCCGTTCTTGTTTGGGGTGTTTTTGACGTTTTTTGGTGTCTCTGTTGTGTTTTGTTGGGTTCTCGTTGGTCATCGTGTTGGAAAAGGGTAAATTGTGGGTTTTGGAGAACATCAGGTAGTTTTAGGGTGGTTTTGGGGTGGATCTATGATTTTGGTGTATTTTCTTCCAGTTTTGGGGGTGATGCCGATATTTTTTGGGGTGTTTTTGACGTGTTTTGGGGTCTCCATTTGGTTTTGTTGGGTTCTTGTTTGTCATTATGTTAAATAGGTGTGGATTGTGGGTTTTGTAGAACATCAGGTAGGTTTAGGGTGGTTTTGGGGTGGATCTATGGTTTTGGGGGATTTTCTTCCAGTTTTGGGGGTGATACCGTTCTTGTTTGGGGTGTTTTTGACGTTTTTTGGGGTCTCTGTTGGGTTTTGTTGGGTTCTCGTTGGTCATCGTGTTGGAAAAGAGTAAATTGTTGTTTTTGGAGAACATCAGGTAAGTTTAGGGTGGTTTTGGGGTGGATCTATGATTTTGGC
Source organism: Aythya ferina (assembly GCF_964211825.1). Classification (NCBI taxonomy): domain Eukaryota; kingdom Metazoa; phylum Chordata; class Aves; order Anseriformes; family Anatidae; genus Aythya; species Aythya ferina. Next base: position 93,264 of record NW_028181266.1, on the reverse strand, counting down.
GTATTTTCTTCCAGTTTTGGGGGTGATGCCGATATTTTTTGGTGTGTTTTTGACGTGTTTTGGGGTCTCTTTGGGTTTTGTTGTGTTCTCGTTGGTCATCGTGTTTGAAAAGGGTAAATTGTTGGTTTTGTAGAACATCAGGTAGGTTTAGGGTGGTTTTGGGGTGGATCTATGGTATTTGGGGTTTTCTTCTGTTTTTTGGCGTGATCCTGTTCTTTTTTGTGTTGTTTTTGACGTGTTTTGGGGTCTCCGTTGGGTTTTGTTGTGTATTCGTTGGTCATTATGGTGGAAAAGGGTAAATTGTGGGTTTTGGAGAACATCAGGTAGGTTTAGGGTGGTTTTGGGGTGGATCTATGGTTTTGGTGTATTTTCTTCCAGTTTTGGGGGTGATGCCGATATTTTTTGGGGTGTTTTTGACGTGTTTTGGGGTCTCCATTAGGTTTTGTTGTGTTCTTGTTGGTCATTATTATTAAATAGGTGTGGATTGTGGGTTTTGGAGAACTTCAGGTAGGTTTAGGGTTGTTTTGGGATGGATCTATTGTTTTGGCGTATTTTCTTCCAGTTTTGGGGGTGATGCCGTTCTTGTTTGTGGTGTTTTTGACGTTTTTTGGGGTCTCTGTTGGGTTTTGTTGGGTTCTCGTTGGTCATCGTGTTGCAAAAGGGTAAATTGTGGGTTTTGGAGAACATCAGGTAGGTTTAGGGTGGTTTTGGGGTGGATCTATGGTTTTGGGGGATTTTCTTCCAGTTTTGGGGGTGATGCCGTTCTTGTTTGGGGTGTTTTTGACGTTTTTTGGGGTCTCTGTTGGGTTTTGTTGGGTTCTCGTTGGTCATCGTGTTGGAAAAGGGTAAATTGTGGGTTTTGGAGAACACCAGGTAGGTTTAGGGTGTCTTTGGGGTGGATCTATGGTATTTGGGGTTTTCTTCTATTTTTTGGCGTGATCCTGTTCTTTTTTGGGGTGTTTTGGACGTGTTTTGTGGTCTCCGTTGGGTTTTGTTGTGTTCTTGTTGGTCATTATGTTAAATAGGTGTGGATTGTGGGTTTTGGAGAACATCAGGTAAGTTTAGGGTGGTTTTGGGGTGGATCTATGGTTTTGGCGGATTTTCTTCCAGTTTTGGGGGTGATGCCGTTCTTGTTTGGGGTGTTTTTGACGTTTTTTGGGGTCTCCATTAGGTTTTGTTTGGTTCTCGTTGGTCATCGTGTTGTAAAAGTGTAAATTGTGGGTTTTGGAGAACATCAGGTAGGTTTAGGGTGGTTTTGTGGTGGATCTATGGTTTTGGCATATTTTCTTCCAGTTTTGGGGGTGATGCCGTTCTTGTTTGGGGTGTTTTTGACGTTTTTTGGTGTCTCTGTTGGGTTTTGTTGGGTTCTCGTTGGTCATCGTGTTGGAAAAGGGTAAATTGTGTGTTTTGGAGAACATCAGGTAGGTTTAGGGTGGTTTTGGGGTGGATATATGGTACTCAGTTTTTTTTTTTTTTTTTTTTTTGGGTGGTGGGGGGATGATCCTGGACTTTTTGTGTTGTTTTTGACGTGTTTTGGGGTCTCCGTTGTGTTTCATTTGGTTTTCCATGGTCATCGTGTTGTAAAAGGGTAAATTGTGGGTTTTGGAGAACTTCAGGTAGGTTTAGGGAGACTTTTCGCGTGGATTCATGGTATTTGGGGTTTTCTTCTATTTTGGAGAGTGATCCTCTCCTTTCTTCGTGTGATTTTGAAGTGTTTTGGGGTTTCCGTTGCGTTTCGTTGAGTTCCTGATGCGTTTTATGGTGGTTGGGAGTGTGCTTTGGGATTAGGAGAACATCAGGTAGGTTTAGGGTGTCCTTGGGGTGGATCTATGGTATTTGGGGTTTTCTTCCAGTTTTGGGGGTGATGCCGTTCTTGTTTGGGGTGTTTTTGACGTGTTTTGGGGTCTCCGTTGGGTTTTGTTGGGTTCTCGTTGGTCATCATGTTGGAAAAGGGTAAATTGTGGGTTTTGGAGAACATCAGGTAGGTTTAGGGTGGTTTTGGGGTGGATCTATGGTATTTGGCGTATTTTCTTCCAGTTTTGGGGGTGATGCCGATATTTTTTGTGTTGTTTTTGACGTGTTTTGGGGTCTCCATTAGGTTTTGTTGGGTTCTTGTTGGTCATTATGTTAAATAGGTGTGGATTGTGGGTTTTGGAGAACATCAGGTAGGTTTAGGGTGGTTTTGTGGTGGATCTATGGTTTTGGCGGATTTTCTTCCAATTTTGGGGGTGATGCCGTTCTTGTTTGGTGTGTTTTTGACGTTTTTTGGGGTCTCTGTTGGGTTTTGTTGGGTTCTCGTTGGTCATCGTGTTGGAAAAGGGTAAATTGTTGGTTTTGGAGAACATCAGGTAGGTTTACGGTTGTTTTGGGGTGGATCTATGGTTTTGGGGGATTTTCTTCCAGTTTTGGGGGTGATGCCATTTTTGTTTGGGGTGTTTTTTTTTATGTTTTTGGGGTCTCTGTTTGGTTTTGTTGGGTTCTCGTTGGTCATCATGGTGGAAAAGTGTAAATTGTGGGTTTTGGAGAACATCAGGTAGGTTTAGGGTGGTTTTGGGGTGGATATATGGTACTCAGGTTTTTTTTTTTTTTTTTTTTTTTTTGGGGGGGGGGGTTGATCCTGGACTTTTTGTGTTGTTTTTGACGTGTTTTGGGGTCTCCGTTGGGTTTCATTTGGTTTTCCATGGTCATCGTGTTGTAAAAGGGTAAATTGTGGGTTTTGGAGAACTTCAGGTAGGTTTAGGGGGACTTTTCGCGTGCATTCATGGTATTTGGGGTTTTCTTCTATTTTGGAGAGTGATCCTCTCCTTTCTTCGTGTGATTTTGAAGTGTTTTGGGGTTTCCGTTGCGTTTCGTTGAGTTCCTAATGCGTTTTATGGTGGTTGGGAGTGTGCTTTGGGATTAGGAGAACATCAGGTAGGTTTAGGGTGTCCTTGGGGTGGATCTATGGTATTTGGGGTTTTCTTCCAGTTTTGGGGGTGATGCCGTTCTTGTTTGGGGTGTTTTTGACGTGTTTTGGGGTCTCCATTAGGTTTTGTTGGGTTCTTGTTTGCCATTATGTTAAATAGGAGTGGATTGTGGGTTTTGGAGAACATCAGGTAGGTTTAGGGTGGTTTTGTGGTGGATCTATGGTTTTGGCGTATTTTCTTCCAGTTTTGGGGGTGATGCCGTTCTTGTTTGGGGTGTTTTTGACGTTTTTTGGGGTCTCTGTTGGGTTTTGTTGGGTTCTCGTTGGTCATCGTGTTGGAAAAGGGTAAATTGTGGGTTTTGGAGAACATCAGGTAGGTTTAGGGTGGTTTTGGGGTCGATCTATGGTATTTGGCGTATTTTCTTCCAGTTTTGGGGGTGATGCCGATATTTTTTGTGTTGTTTTTGACGTGTTTTGGGGTCTCCATTAGGTTTTGTTGGGTTCTTGTTGGTCATTATGTTAAATAGGAGTGGATTGTGGGTTTTGGAGAACATCAGGTAGGTTTAGGGTTGTTTTGGGGTGGATCTATGGTTTTGGCGTATTTTCTTCCAGTTTTGGGGGTGATGCCGTTCTTGTTTGGGGTGTTTTTGACGTTTTTTGGGTTCTCTGTTGTGTTTTGTTTGGTTCTCGTTGGTCATCGTGTTGGAAAAGGGTAAATTGTTGGTTTTGGAGAACATCAGGTAGGTTTAGGGTGGTTTTGTGGTGGATCTATGGTTTTGGGGGATTTTCTTCCAGTTTTGGTGGTGATGCCGATATTTTTTGGGGTGTTTTTGACGTGTTTTGGGGTCTCCATTATGTTTTGTTGTGTTCTTGTTGGTCATTATGTTAAATAGGAGTGGATTGTGGGTTTTGGAGAACATCAGGTAGGTTTAGGGTGGTTTTGGGGTGGATCTATGGTTTTGGCGGATTTTCTTCCAGTTTTGGGGGTGATGCCGTTCTTGTTTGGGGTGTTTTTGACGTTTTTTGGTGTCTCTGTTGTGTTTTGTTGGGTTCTCGTTGGTCATCGTGTTGGAAAAGGGTAAATTGTGGGTTTTGGAGAACATCAGGTAGTTTTAGGGTGGTTTTGGGGTGGATCTATGGTTTTGGTGTATTTTCTTCCAGTTTTGGGGGTGATGCCGATATTTTTTGGGGTGTTTTTGACGTGTTTTGGGGTCTCCATTTGGTTTTGTTGGGTTCTTGTTTGTCATTATGTTAAATAGGTGTGGATTGTGGGTTTTGTAGAACATCAGGTAGGTTTAGGGTGGTTTTGGGGTGGATCTATGGTTTTGGGGGATTTTCTTCCAGTTTTGGGGGTGATACCGTTCTTGTTTGGGGTGTTTTTGACGTTTTTTGGGGTCTCTGTTGGGTTTTGTTGGGTTCTCGTTGGTCATCGTGTTGGAAAAGAGTAAATTGTTGTTTTTGGAGAACATCAGGTAAGTTTAGGGTGGTTTTGGGGTGGATCTATGATTTTGGCGTATTTTCTTCCAGTTTTGGGGGTGATGCCGATATTTTTTGGTGTGTTTTTGACGTGTTTTGGGGTCTCTTTGGGTTTTGTTGTGTTCTCGTTGGTCATCGTGTTTGAAAAGGGTAAATTGTTGGTTTTGTAGAACATCAGGTAGGTTTAGGGTGGTTTTGGGGTGGATCTATGGTATTTGGGGTTTTCTTCTGTTTTTTGGCGTGATCCTGTTCTTTTTTGTGTTGTTTTTGACGTGTTTTGGGGTCTCCGTTGGGTTTTGTTGTGTATTCGTTGGTCATTATGGTGGAAAAGGGTAAATTGTGGGTTTTGGAGAACATCAGGTAGGTTTAGGGTGGTTTTGGGGTGGATCTATGGTTTTGGTGTATTTTCTTCCAGTTTTGGGGGTGATGCCGATATTTTTTGGGGTGTTTTTGACGTGTTCTGGGGTCTCCATTAGGTTTTGTTGTGTTCTTGTTGGTCATTATTATTAAATAGGTGTGGATTGTGGGTTTTGGAGAACTTCAGGTAGGTTTAGGGGGACTTTTCGCGTGGATTCATGGTATTTGGGGTTTTCTTCTATTTTGGAGAGTGATCCTCTCCTTTCTTCGTGTGATTTTGAAGTGTTTTGGGGTTTCCGTTGCGTTTCGTTGAGTTCCTAATGCGTTTTATGGTGGTTGGGAGTGTGCTTTGGGATTAGGAGAACATCAGGTAGGTTGAGGGTGGTTTTGGTGTGGATCTATGGTTTTGGCGTATTTTCTTCTAGTTTTGGGGGTGATGCCGATATTTTTTGGGGTGTTTTTGACGTGTTTTGGGGTCTCCATTAGGTTTTGTTGTGTTCTTGTTTGTCATTATGTTAAATAGGAGTGGATTGTGGGTTTTGTAGAACATCAGGTAGGTTTAGGGTTGTTTTGGGATGGATCTATTGTTTTGGCGTATTTTCTTCCAGTTTTGGGGGTGATGCCGTTCTTGTTTGTGGTGTTTTTGACGTTTTTTGGGGTCTCTGTTGGGTTTTGTTGGGTTCTCGTTGGTCATCGTGTTGCAAAAGGGTAAATTGTGGGTTTTGGAGAACATCAGGTAGGTTTAGGGTGGTTTTGGGGTGGATCTATGGTTTTGGGGGATTTTCTTCCAGTTTTGGGGGTGATGCCGTTCTTGTTTGGGGTGTTTTTGACGTTTTTTGGGGTCTCTGTTGGGTTTTGTTGGGTTCTCGTTGGTCATCGTGTTGGAAAAGGGTAAATTGTGGGTTTTGGAGAACATCAGGTAGGTTTAGGGTGTCTTTGGGGTGGATCTATGGTATTTGGGGTTTTCTTCTATTTTTTGGCGTGATCCTGTTCTTTTTTGGGGTGTTTTGGACGTGTTTTGGGGTCTCCGTTGGGTTTTGTTGTGTTCTCGTTGGTCATTATGGTGGAAAAGGGTAAATTGTGGGTTTTGGAGAACATCAGGTAGGTTTAGGGTGGTTTTGGGGTGGATCCATGGTTTTGGTGTATTTTCTTCCAGTTTTGGGGGTGATGCCGTTCTTGTTTGGGGTGTTTTTGACGTTTTTTGGGGTCTCCATTAGGTTTTGTTGTGTTCTTGTTGGTCATTATGTTAAATAGGTGTGGATTGTGGGTTTTGGAGAACATCAGGTAGTTTTAGGGTGGTTTTGTGGTGGATCTATGGTTTTGGGGGATTTTCTTCCAATTTTGGGGGTGATGCCGTTCTTGTTTGGGGTGTTTTTGACGTTTTTTGGGGTCTCCGTTGGGTTTTGTTGGGTTCTCGTTGGTCATCATAGTGGAAAAGTGTAAATTGTGGGTTTTGGAGAACATCAGGTAGGTTTAGGGTGGTTTTGGTGTGGATCTATGGTTTTGGCGTATTTTCTTCTAGTTTTGGGGGTGATGCCGATATTTTTTGGGGTGTTTTTGACGTGTTTTGGGGTCTCCATTAGGTTTTGTTGTGTTCTTGTTTGTCATTTTGTTAAATAGGAGTGGATTGTGGGTTTTGGAGAAGATCAGGTAGGTTTAGGGTGGTTTTGGGGTGGATCTATTGTTTTGGCGTATTTTCTTCCAGTTTTGGGGGTGATGCCGTTCTTTTTTGGGGTGTTTTTGACGTGTTTTGGGGTCTCCGTTGGGTTTTGTTGGGTTCTCGTTGGTCATCGTGTTGGAAAAGGGTAAATTGTTGTTTTTGGAGAACATCAGTTAGGTGTAGGGTGGTTTTGGGGTGGATATATGGTATTTGGGGTTTTCTTCTGTTTTTTGGCGTGATCCTGTTCTTTTTTGTGTTGTTTTTGACGTGTTTTGGGGTCTCCGTTGGGTTTTGTTGTGTTCTCGTTGGTCATTATGGTGGAAAAGGGTAAATTGTGGGTTTTGGAGAACATCAGGTAGGTTTAGGGTGGTTTTGGGGTGGATCCATGGTTTTGGTGTATTTTCTTCCAGTTTTGGGGGTGATGCCGTTCTTGTTTGGGGTGTTTTTGACGTTTTTTGGGGTCTCCATTAGGTTTTGTTGTGTTCTTGTTGGTCATTATGTTAAATAGGTGTGGATTGTGGGTTTTGGAGAACATCAGGTAGTTTTAGGGTGGTTTTGTGGTGGATCTATGGTTTTGGGGGATTTTCTTCCAGTTTTGGGGGTGATGCCGTTCTTGTTTGGGGTGTTTTTGACGTTTTTTGGGGTCTCTGTTGGGTTTTGTTGGGTTCTCGTTGGTCATTATGGTGGAAAAGGGTAAATTGTGGGTTTTGGAGAACATCAGGTAGGTTTAGGGTGGTTTTGGGGTGGATCTATGGTTTTGGGGGATTTTCTTCCAGTTTTGGGGGTGATGCCGTTCTTGTTTGGGGTGTTTTTGACGTTTTTTGGGGTCTCTGTTGGGTTTTGTTGGGTTCTCGTTGGTCATCGTGTTGGAAAAGGGTAAATTGTGGGTTTTGGAGAACATCAGGTAGGTTTAGGGTGTCTTTGGGGTGGATCTATGGTATTTGGGGTTTTCTTCTATTTTTTGGCGTGATCCTGTTCTTTTTTGGGGTGTTTTGGACGTGTTTTGTGGTCTCCGTTGGGTTTTGTTGTGTTCTTGTTGGTCATTATGTTAAATAGGTGTGGATTGTGGGTTTTGGAGAACATCAGGTAAGTTTAGGGTGGTTTTGGGGTGGATCTATGGTTTTGGCGTATTTTCTTCCAATTTTGGGGGTGATGCCGTTCTTGTTTGGGGTGTTTTTGACGTTTTTTGGGTTCTCTGTTGTGTTTTGTTTAGTTCTCGTTGGTCATCGTGTTGGAAAAGAGTAAATTGTTGTTTTTGGAGAACATCAGGTAAGTTTAGGGTGGTTTTGGGGTGGATCTATGATTTTGGCGTATTTTCTTCCAATTTTGGGGGTGATGCCGATATTTTTTGGGGTGTTTTTGACGTGTTTTGGGGTCTCTGTTGGGTTTTGTTTGGTTCTCGTTGGTCATCGTGTTGGAAAAGGGTAAATTGTTGGTTTTGGAGAACATCAGGTAGGTTTAGGGTGGTTTTGTGGTGGATCCATGGTTTTGGGGGATTTTCTTCCAATTTTGGGGGTGATGCCGATATTTTTTGGGGTGTTTTTGACGTGTTTTGGGGTCTCCATTAGGTTTTGTTGTGTTCTTGTTGGTCATTATGTTAAATAGTTGTGGATTGTGGGTTTTGGAGAACATCAGTTAGGTTTAGAGTGGTTTTGTGGTGGATCTATGGTTTTGGCGGATTTTCTTCCAATTTTGGGGATGATGCCGTTCTTGTTTGGGGTGTTTTTGACGTTTTTTGGTGTCTCTGTTGGGTTTTGTTGGGTTCTCGTTGGTCATCATAGTGGAAAAGTGTAAATTGTGGGTTTTGGAGAAGATCAGGTAGGTTTAGGGTGGTTTTGGGGTGGATCCATGGTTTTGGGGGATTTTCTTCCAATTTTGGGGGTGATGCCGATATTTTTTGTGTTGTTTTTGACGTGTTTTGGGGTCTCCATTAGGTTTTGTTGTGTTCTTGTTGGTCATTATGTTAAATAGTTGTGGATTGTGGGTTTTGGAGAACATCAGTTAGGTTTAGAGTGGTTTTGTGGTGGATCTATGGTTTTGGGGGATTTTCTTCCAATTTTGGGGGTGATGCCGTTCTTGTTTGGGGTGTTTTTGACGTTTTTTGGGGTCTCTGTTGGGTTTTGTTGGGTTCTCGTTGGTCATCATAGTGGAAAAGTGTAAATTGTGGGTTTTGGAGAACATCAGGTAGGTTTAGGGTGGTTTTGGGGTGGATCTATGGTTTTGGCGTATTTTCTTCCAGTTTTGGGGGTGATGCCGATATTTTTTGTGTTGTTTTTGACGTGTTTTGGGGTCTCCATTAGGTTTTGTTGTGTTCTTGTTTGTCATTTTGTTAAATAGGAGTGGATTGTGGGTTTTGGAGAAGATCACGTAGGTTTAGGGTGGTTTTGGGGTGGATCTATGGTTTTGGCGGATTTTCTTCCAATTTTGGGGGTGATGCCGTTCTTGTTTGGGGTGTTTTTGACGTTTTTTGGGGTCTCTGTTGGGTTTTGTTGGGTTCTCGTTGGTCATCATAGTGGAAAAGTGTAAATTGTGGGTTTTGTAGAACATCAGGTAGGTTTAGGGTGGTTTTGGGGTGGATCTATGGTTTTGGCGTATTTTCTTCCAGTTTTGGGGGTGATGCCGATATTTTTTGTGTTGTTTTTGACGTGTTTTGGGGTCTCCATTAGGTTTTGTTGTGTTCTTGTTTGTCATTTTGTTAAATAGGAGTGGATTGTGTTTTTTGGAGAACATCAGGTAGGTTTAGGGTGGTTTTGGGGTGGATCTATTGTTTTGGCGTATTTTCTTCCAGTTTTGGGGGTGATGCCGTTCTTGTTTGTGGTGTTTTTGACGTTTTTTGGGGTCTCTTTTGGGTTTTGTTGGGTTCTCGTTGGTCATCGTGTTGGAAAAGGGTAAATTGTGGGTTTTGGAGAACATCAGGTAGTTGTAGGGTGGTTTTGGGGTGGATCTATGGTTTTGGCGTATTTTCTTCCAGTTTTGGGGGTGATGCCGTTCTTGTTTGGGGTGTTTTTGACGTTTTTTGGGGTGTCTTTTGGGTTTTGTTGGGTTCTCGTTGGTCATCGTGTTGGAAAAGTGTAAATTGTGGGTTTTGGAGAACATCAGGTAGGTTTAGGGTGGTTTTGGGGTGGATATATGGTACTCAGTTTTTTTTTTTTTTTTTTTTTTTTTTTTGGGGGGGGGGGGATGATCCTGGACTTTTTGTGTTGTTTTTGACGTGTTTTGGGGTCTCCGTTGGGTTTCATTTGGTTTTCCATGGTCATCGTGTTGTAAAAGTGTAAATTGTGGGTTTTGGAGAACTTCAGGTAGGTTTAGGGGGACTTTTCGCGTGGATTCATGGTATTTGGGGTTTTCTTCTATTTTGGAGAGTGATCCTCTCCTTTCTTCGTGTGATTTTGAAGTGTTTTGGGGTTTCTGTTGCGTTCTTTTGAGTTCCTAATGCGTTTTATGGTGGTTGGGAGTGTGCTTTGGGATTAGGAGAACATCAGGTAGGTTTAGGGTGGTTTTGGGGTGGATATATGGTATTTGGGGTTTTCTTCTGTTTTTTGGCTTGATCCTGTTCTTTTTTGTGTTCTTTTTGACGTGTTTTGGGGTCTCCGTTGGGTTTTGTTGTGTTCTCGTTGGTCATTATGGTGGAAAAGGGTAAATTGTGGGTTTTGGAGAACATCAGGTAGGTTTAGGGTGGTTTTGGGGTGGATCTATGGTTTTGGGGGATTTTCTTCCAGTTTTGGGGGTGATGCCGTTCTTGTTTGGGGTGTTTTTGACGTTTTTTGGGGTCTCTGTTGGGTTTTGTTGGGTTCTCGTTGGTCATCGTGTTGGAAAAGGGTAAATTGTGGGTTTTGGAGAACATCAGGTAGGTTTAGGGTGTCTTTGGGGTGGATCTATGGTATTTGGGGTTTTCTTCTATTTTTTGGCGTGATCCTGTTCTTTTTTGGGGTGTTTTGGACGTGTTTTGTGGTCTCCGTTGGGTTTTGTTGTGTTCTTGTTGGTCATTATGTTAAATAGGTGTGGATTGTGGGTTTTGGAGAACATCAGGTAAGTTTAGGGTGGTTTTGGGGTGGATCTATGGTTTTGGCGTATTTTCTTCCAATTTTGGGGGTGATGCCGTTCTTGTTTGGGGTGTTTTTGACGTTTTTTGGGTTCTCTGTTGTGTTTTGTTTGGTTCTCGTTGGTCATCGTGTTGGAAAAGAGTAAATTGTTGTTTTTGGAGAACATCAGGTAAGTTTAGGGTGGTTTTGGGGTGGATCTATGATTTTGGCGTATTTTCTTCCAGTTTTGGGGGTGATGCCGATATTTTTTGTGGTGTTTTTGACGTGTTTTGGGGTCTCTGTTGGGTTTTGTTTGGTTCTCGTTGGTCATCGTGTTGGAAAAGGGTAAATTGTTGGTTTTGGAGAACATCAGGTAGGTTTAGGGTGGTTTTGTGGTGGATCCATGGTTTTGGGGGATTTTCTTCCAATTTTGGGGGTGATGCCGATATTTTTTGGGGTGTTTTTGACGTGTTTTGGGGTCTCCATTAGGTTTTGTTGTGTTCTTGTTGGTCATTATGTTAAATAGTTGTGGATTGTGGGTTTTGGAGAACATCAGTTAGGTTTAGAGTGGTTTTGTGGTGGATCTATGGTTTTGGCGGATTTTCTTCCAATTTTGGGGGTGATGCCGTTCTTGTTTGGGGTGTTTTTGACGTTTTTTGGGGTCTCTGTTGGGTTTTGTTGGGTTCTCGTTGGTCATCGTGATGGAAAAGGGTAAATTGTTGTTTTTGGAGAACATCAGTTAGGTGTAGGGTGGTCTTGGGGTGGATATATGGTATTTGGGGTTTTCTTCTGTTTTTTTGGCGTGATCCTGTTCTTTTTTGTGTTGTTTTTGACGTGTTTTGGGGTCTCCGTTGGGTTTTGTTGTGTTCTCGTTGGTCATTATGGTGGAAAAGGGTAAATTGTGGGTTTTGGAGAACATCAGGTAGGTTTAGGGTGGTTTTGGGGTGGATCCATGGTTTTGGTGTATTTTCTTCCAGTTTTGGGGGTGATTCTGTTCTTGTTTGGTGTGTTTTTGACGTTTTTTGGGGTCTCCATTAGGTTTTGTTGTGTTCTTGTTGGTCATTATGTTAAATAGGTGTGGATTGTGGGTTTTGGAGAACATCAGGTAGTTTTAGGGTGGTTTTGTGGTGGATCTATTGTTTTCGGGGATTTTCTTCCAGTTTTGGGGGTGATGCCGTTCTTGTTTGGGGTGTTTTTGACGTTTTTTGGTGTCTCTGTTGGGTTTTGTTGGGTTCTCGTTGGTCATCGTGTTGCAAAAGGGTAAATTGTGGGTTTTGGAGAACATCAGGTAGGTTTAGGGTGGTTTTGTGGTGGATCTATGGTTTTGGTGTATTTTCTTCCAGTTTTGGGGGTGATGCCGTTCTTGTTTGGGGTGTTTTTGACGTTTTTTGGGGTCTCTGTTGGGTTTTGTTGGGTTCTCGTTGGTCATCGTGTTGGAAAAGGGTAAATTGTGGGTTTTGGAGAACATCAGGTAGGTTTAGGGTGTCTTTGGGGTGGATCTATGGTATTTGGGGTTTTCTTCTATTTTTTGGCGTGATCCTGTTCTTGTTTGGGGTGTTTTTGACGTGTTTTGTGGTCTCCGTTGGGTTTTGTTGTGTTCTTGTTTGTCATTATTTTAAATAGGTGTGGATTGTGGGTTTTGGAGAACATCAGGTAAGTTTAGGGTGGTTTTGGGGTGGATCTATGGTTTTGGCGGATTTTCTTCCAGTTTTGGGGGTGATGCCGTTCTTGTTTGGGGTGTTTTTGACGTTTTTTGGGTTCTCTGTTGTGTTTTGTTTGGTTCTCGTTGGTCATCGTGTTGGAAAAGAGTAAATTGTTGTTTTTGGAGAACATCAGGTAAGTTTAGGGTGGTTTTGGGGTGGATCTATGATTTTGGCGTATTTTCTTCCAGTTTTGGGGGTGATGCCGATATTTTTTGGGGTGTTTTTGACGTGTTTTGGGGTCTCTGTTGGGTTTTGTTGGGTTCTCGTTGGTCATCATAGTGGAAAAGTGTAAATTGTGGGTTTTGGAGAAGATCAGGTAGGTTTAGGGTGGTTTTGGGGTGGATCCATGGTTTTGGGGGATTTTCTTCCAATTTTGGGGGTGATGCCGATATTTTTTGGGGTGTTTTTGACGTGTTTTGGGGTCTCCATTAGGTTTTGTTGGGTTCTTGTTGGTCATTATGTTAAATAGTTGTGGATTGTGGGTTTTGGAGAACATCAGTTAGGTTTAGAGTGGTTTTGTGGTGGATCTATTGTTTTGGCGGATTTTCTTCCAATTTTGGGGGTGATGCCGTTCTTGTTTGGGGTGTTTTTGACGTTTTTTGGGGTCTCTGTTGGGTTTTGTTGGGTTCTCGTTGGTCATCATAGTGGAAAAGTGTAAATTGTGGGTTTTGTAGAACATCAGGTAGGTTTAGGGTGGTTTTGGGGTGGATCTATGGTTTTGGCGTATTTTCTTCCAGTTTTGGGGGTGATGCCGATATTTTTTGTGTTGTTTTTGACGTGTTTTGGGGTCTCCATTAGGTTTTGTTGTGTTCTTGTTTGTCATTTTGTTAAATAGGAGTGGATTGTGGGTTTTGGAGAACATCAGGTAGGTTTAGGGTGGTTTTGGGGTGGATCTATTGTTTTGGCGTATTTTCTTCCAGTTTTGGGGGTGATGCCGTTCTTGTTTGTGGTGTTTTTGACGTTTTTTGGGGTCTCTGTTGGGTTTTGTTGGGTTCTCGTTGGTCATCGTGTTGGAAAAGGGTAAATTGTGGGTTTTGGAGAACATCAGGTAGTTGTAGGGTGGTTTTGGGTGGATCTATGGTTTTGGCGTGTTTTCTTCCAGTTTTGGGGGTGATGCCGTTCTTGTTTGGGGTGTTTTTGACGTTTTTTGGGGTGTCTTTTGGGTTTTGTTGGGTTCTCGTTGGTCATCGTGTTGGAAAAGGGTAAATTGTGGGTTTTGGAGAACATCAGGTAGGTTTAGGGTGGTTTTGGGGTGGATATATGCTACTCAGTTTTTTTTTTTTTTTTTTTTTTTTTGGGGGGGGGGGATGATCCTGGACTTTTTGTGTTGTTTTTGACGTGTTTTGGGGTCTCCGTTGTGTTTCATTTGGTTTTCCATGGTCATCGTGTTGTAAAAGGGTAAATTGTGGGTTTTGGAGAACTTCAGGTAGGTTTAGGGGGACTTTTCGCGTGGATTCATGGTATTTGGGGTTTTCTTTCTATTTTGGAGAGTGATCCTCTCCTTTCTTCGTGTGATTTTGAAGTGTTTTGGGGTTTCTGTTGCGTTTTTTTGAGTTCCTAATGCGTTTTATGGTGGTTGGGAGTGTGCTTTGGGATTAGGAGAACATCAGGTAGGTTTAGGGTGTCCTTGGGGTGGATCTATGGTATTTGGGGTTTTCTTCCAGTTTTGGGGGTGATGCCGTTCTTTTTTGGGGTGTTTTTGACGTGTTTTGGGGTCTCCGTTGGGTTTTGTTGGGTTCTCGTTGGTCATCGTGTTGGAAAAGGGTAAATTGTTGTTTTCGGAGAACATCAGGTAGGTTTAGGGTGTCTTTGGGGTGGATCTATGGTATTTGGGGTTTTCTTCTATTTTTTTGGCGTGATCCTGTTCTTTTTTGGGGTGTTTTGGACGAGTTTTGGGGTCTCCGTTGGGTTTTGTTGTGTTCTTGTTGGTCATTATGTTAAATAGGTGTGGATTGTGGGTTTTGGAGAACATCAGGTAAGTTTAGGGTGGTTTTGGGGTGGATCTATGGTTTTGGCGGATTTTCTTCCAGTTTTGGGGGTGATGCCGTTCTTGTTTGGGGTGTTTTTGACGTTTTTTGGGTTCTCTGTTGTGTTTTGTTTGGTTCTCGTTGGTCATCGTGTTGGAAAAGAGTAAATTGTTGTTTTTGGAGAACATCAGGTAAGTTTAGGGTGGTTTTGGGGTGGATCTATGATTTTGGCGTATTTTCTTCCAGTTTTGGGGGTGATGCCGATATTTTTTGGTGTGTTTTTGACGTGTTTTGGGGTCTCTTTGGGTTTTGTTGGGTTCTCGTTGGTCATCGTGTTTGAAAAGGGTAAATTGTTGGTTTTGTAGAACATCAGGTAGGTTTAGGGTGGTTTTGGGGTGGATCTATGTTATTTGGGATTTTCTTCTGTTTTTTGCGTGATCCTGTTCTTTTTTGGGGTGTTTTGGACGTGTTTTGGGTCTCCGTTGGGTTTTGTTGTGTATTCGTTGGTCATTATGGTGGAAAAGGGTAAATTGTGGGTTTTGGAGAACATCAGGTAGGTTTAGGGTGGTTTTGGGGTGGATCTATGGTTTTGGTGTATTTTCTTCCAGTTTTGGGGGTGATGCCGATATTTTTTGGGGTGTTTTTGACGTGTTTTGGGGTCTCCATTAGGTTTTGTTGTGTTCTTGTTGGTCATTATTATTAAATAGGTGTGGATTGTGGGTTTTGGAGAACTTCAGGTAGGTTTAGGGGGACTTTTCGCGTGGATTCATGGTATTTGGGGTTTTCTTCTATTTTGGAGAGTGATCCTCTCCTTTCTTCGTGTGAGTTTGAAGTGTTTTGGGGTTTCCGTTGCGTTTCGTTGAGTTCCTAATGCGTTTTATGGTGGTTGGGAGTGTGCTTTGGGATTAGGAGAACATCAGGTAGGTTGAGGGTGGTTTTGGTGTGGATCTATGGTTTTGGCGTATTTTCTTCTAGTTTTGGGGGTGATGCCGATATTTTTTGGGGTGTTTTTGACGTGTTTTGGGGTCTCCATTAGGTTTTGTTGTGTTCTTGTTTGTCATTATGTTAAATAGGAGTGGATTGTGGGTTTTGTAGAACATCAGGTAGGTTTAGGGTGGTTTTGGGGTGGATCTATTGTTTTGGCGTATTTTCTTCCAGTTTTGGGGGTGATGCCGTTCTTGTTTGTGGTGTTTTTGACGTTTTTTGGGGTCTCTGTTGGGTTTTGTTGGGTTCTCGTTGGTCATCGTGTTGCAAAAGGGTAAATTGTGGGTTTTGGAGAACATCAGGTAGGTTTAGGGTGGTTTTGGGGTGGATCTATGGTTTTGGGGGATTTTCTTCCAGTTTTGGGGGTGATGCCGTTCTTGTTTGGGGTGTTTTTGACGTTTTTTGGGGTCTCTGTTGGGTTTTGTTGGGTTCTCGTTGGTCATCGTGTTGGAAAAGGGTAAATTGTGGGTTTTGGAGAACATCAGGTAGGTTTAGGGTGTCTTTGGGGTGGATCTATGGTATTTGGGGTTTTCTTCTATTTTTTGGCGTGATCCTGTTCTTTTTTGGGGTGTTTTGGACGTGTTTTGGGGTCTCCGTTGGGTTTTGTTGTGTTCTCGTTGGTCATTATGGTGGAAAAGGGTAAATTGTGGGTTTTGGAGAACATCAGGTAGGTTTAGGGTGGTTTTGGGGTGGATCCATGGTTTTGGTGTATTTTCTTCCAGTTTTGGGGGTGATGCCGTTCTTGTTTGGGGTGTTTTTGACGTTTTTTGGGGTCTCCATTAGGTTTTGTTGTGTTCTTGTTGGTCATTATGTTAAATAGGTGTGGATTGTGGGTTTTGGAGAACATCAGGTAGTTTTAGGGTGGTTTTGTGGTGGATCTATGGTTTTGGGGGATTTTCTTCCAATTTTGGGGGTGATGCCGTTCTTGTTTGGGGTGTTTTTGACGTTTTTTGGGGTCTCTGTTGGGTTTTGTTGGGTTCTCGTTGGTCATCATAGTGGAAAAGTGTAAATTGTGGGTTTTGGAGAACATCAGGTAGGTTTAGGGTGGTTTTGGTGTGGATCTATGGTTTTGGCGTATTTTCTTCTAGTTTTGGGGGTGATGCCGATATTTTTTGGGGTGTTTTTGACGTGTTTTGGGGTCTCCATTAGGTTTTGTTGTGTTCTTGTTTGTCATTATGTTAAATAGGAGTGGATTGTGGGTTTTGTAGAACATCAGGTAGGTTTAGGGTTGTTTTGGGATGGATCTATTGTTTTGGCGTATTTTCTTCCAGTTTTGGGGGTGATGCCGTTCTTGTTTGTGGTGTTTTTGACGTTTTTTGGGGTCTCTGTTGGGTTTTGTTGGGTTCTCGTTGGTCATCGTGTTGGAAAAGGGTAAATTGTGGGTTTTGGAGAACATCAGGTAGGTTTAGGGTGGTTTTGGGGTGGATCTATTGTTTTGGGGGATTTTCTTCCAGTTTTGGGGGTGATGCCGTTCTTGTTTGGGGTGTTTTTGACGTTTTTTGGGGTCTCTGTTGGGTTTTGTTGGGTTCTCGTTGGTCATCGTGTTGGAAAAGGGTAAATTGTGGGTTTTGGAGAACATCAGGTAGGTTTAGGGTGTCTTTGGGGTGGATCTATGGTATTTGGGGTTTTCTTCTATTTTTTGGCGTGATCCTGTTCTTTTTTGGGGTGTTTTGGACGTGTTTTGTGGTCTCCGTTGGGTTTTGTTGTGTTCTTGTTGGTCATTATGTTAAATAGGTGTGGATTGTGGGTTTTGGAGAACATCAGGTAAGTTTAGGGTGGTTTTGGGGTGGATCTATGATTTTGGCGGATTTTCTTCCAGTTTTGGGGGTGATGCCGTCTTGTTTGGGGTGTTTTTGACGTTTTTTGGGTTCTCTGTTGTGTTTTGTTGGGTTCTCGTTGGTCATCGTGTTGGAAAAGAGTAAATTGTTGTTTTTGGAGAACATCAGGTAAGTTTAGGGTGGTTTTGGGGTGGATCTATGATTTTGGCGTATTTTCTTCCAGTTTTGGGGGTGATGCCGATATTTTTTGGGGTGTTTTTGACGTGTTTTGGGGTCTCTGTTGGGTTTTGTTTGGTTCTCGTTGGTCATCGTGTTGGAAAAGGGTAAATTGTTGGTTTTGGAGAACATCAGGTAGGTTTAGGGTGGTTTTGGGGTGGATCCATGGTTTTGGGGGATTTTCTTCCAATTTTGGGGGTGATGCCGATATTTTTTTGGGGTGTTTTTGACGTGTTTTGGGGTCTCCATTAGGTTTTGTTGGGTTCTTGTTGGTCATTATGTTAAATAGTTGTGGATTGTGGGTTTTGGAGAACATCAGTTAGGTTTAGAGTGGTTTTGTGGTGGATCTATGGTTTTGGCGGATTTTCTTCCAATTTTGGGGGTGATGCCGTTCTTGTTTGGTGTGTTTTTGACGTTTTTTGGGGTCTCTGTTGGGTTTTGTTGGGTTCTCGTTGGTCATCATAGTGGAAAAGTGTAAATTGTGGGTTTTGTAGAACATCAGGTAGGTTTAGGGTGGTTTTGGGGTGGATCTATGGTTTTGGCGTATTTTTCTTCCAGTTTTGGGGGTGATGCCGATATTTTTTGTGTTGTTTTTGACGTGTTTTGGGGTCTCCATTAGGTTTTGTTGTGTTCTTGTTTGTCATTTTGTTAAATAGGAGTGGATTGTGGGTTTTGGAGAAGATCAGGTAGGTTTAGGGTGGTTTTGGGGTGGATCTATTGTTTTGGCGTATTTTCTTCCAGTTTTGGGGGTGATGCCGTTCTTTTTTGGGGTGTTTTTGACGTGTTTTGGGGTCTCCGTTGGGTTTTGTTGGGTTCTCGTTGGTCATCGTGTTGGAAAAGGGTAAATTGTTGTTTTTGGAGAACATCAGTTAGGTGTAGGGTGGTTTTGGGGTGGATATATGGTATTTGGGGTTTTCTTCTGTTTTTTGGCGTGATCCTGTTCTTTTTTGTGTTGTTTTTGACGTGTTTTGGGGTCTCCGTTGGGTTTTGTTGTGTTCTCGTTGGTCATTATGGTGGAAAAGGGTAAATTGTGGGTTTGGAGAACATCAGGTAGGTTTAGGGTGGTTTTGGGGTGGATCCATGGTTTTGGTGTATTTTCTTCCAGTTTTGGGGGTGATGCCGTTCTTGTTTGGGGTGTTTTTGACGTTTTTTGGGGTCTCCATTAGGTTTTGTTGTGTTCTTGTTGGTCATTATGTTAAATAGGTGTGGATTGTGGGTTTTGGAGAACATCAGGTAGTTTTAGGGTGGTTTTGTGGTGGATCTATGGTTTTGGGGGATTTTCTTCCAGTTTTGGGGGTGATGCCGTTCTTGTTTGGGGTGTTTTTGACGTTTTTTGGGGTCTCTGTTGGGTTTTGTTGGGTTCTCGTTGGTCATCGTGTTGGAAAAGGGTAAATTGTGGGTTTTGGAGAACATCAGGTAGGTTTAGGGTGTCTTTGGGGTGGATCTATGGTATTTGGGGTTTTCTTCTATTTTTTGGCGTGATCCTGTTCTTTTTTGGGGTGTTTTGGACGTGTTTTGTGGTCTCCGTTGGGTTTTGTTGTGTTCTTGTTGGTCATTATGTTAAATAGGTGTGGATTGTGGGTTTTGGAGAACATCAGGTAAGTTTAGGGTGGTTTTGGGGTGGATCTATGGTTTTGGCGTATTTTCTTCCAATTTTGGGGGTGATGCCGTTCTTGTTTGGGGTGTTTTTGACGTTTTTTGGGTTCTCTGTTGTGTTTTGTTTGGTTCTCGTTGGTCATCGTGTTGGAAAAGAGTAAATTGTTGTTTTTGGAGAACATCAGGTAAGTTTAGGGTGGTTTTGGGGTGGATCTATGATTTTGGCGTATTTTCTTCCAGTTTTGGGGGTGATGCCGATATTTTTTGGGTTGTTTTTGACGTGTTTTGGGGTCTCTGTTGGGTTTTGTTTGGTTCTCGTTGGTCATCGTGTTGGAAAAGGGTAAATTGTTGGTTTTGGAGAACATCAGGTAGGTTTAGGGTGGTTTTGTGGTGGATCCATGGTTTTGGGGGATTTTCTTCCAATTTTGGGGGTGATGCCGATATTTTTTGGGGTGTTTTTGACGTGTTTTGTGGTCTCCATTAGGTTTTGTTGTGTTCTTGTTGGTCATTATGTTAAATAGGTGTGGATTGTGGGTTTTGGAGAACATCAGTTAGGTTTAGAGTGGTTTTGTGGTGGATCTATGGTTTTGGCGGATTTTCTTCCAATTTTGGGGATGATGCCGTTCTTGTTTGGGGTGTTTTTGACGTTTTTTGGTGTCTCTGTTGGGTTTTGTTGGGTTCTCGTGGTCATCATAGTGGAAAAGTGTAAATTGTGGGTTTTGGAGAAGATCAGGTAGGTTTAGGGTGGTTTTGGGGTGGATCCATGGTTTTGGGGGATTTTCTTCCAATTTTGGGGGTGATGCCGATATTTTTTGGGGTGTTTTTGACGTGTTTTGGGGTCTCCATTAGGTTTTGTTGTGTTCTTGTTGGTCATTATGTTAAATAGTTGTGGATTGTGGGTTTTGGAGAACATCAGTTAGGTTTAGAGTGGTTTTGTGGTGGATCTATGGTTTTGGCGGATTTTCTTCCAATTTTGGGGGTGATGCCGTTCTTGTTTGGGGTGTTTTTGACGTTTTTTGGGGTCTCTGTTGGGTTTTGTTGGGTTCTCGTTGGTCATCATAGTGGAAAAGTGTAAATTGTGGGTTTTGTAGAACATCAGGTAGGTTTAGGGTGGTTTTGGGGTGGATCTATGGTTTTGGCGTATTTTCTTCCAGTTTTGGGTGATGCCGATATTTTTTGTGTTGTTTTTGACGTGTTTTGGGGTCTCCATTAGGTTTTGTTGTGTTCTTGTTTGTCATTTTGTTAAATAGGAGTGGATTGTGTTTTTTGGAGAAGATCAGGTAGGTTTAGGGTGGTTTTGGGGTGGATCTATGGTTTTGGCGGATTTTCTTCCAATTTTGGGGGTGATGCCGTTCTTGTTTGGGGTGTTTTTGACGTTTTTTGGGGTCTCTGTTGGGTTTTGTTGGGTTCTCGTTGGTCATCATAGTGGAAAAGTGTAAATTGTGGGTTTTGTAGAACATCAGGTAGGTTTAGTGTGGTTTTGGGGTGGATCTATGGTTTTGGCGTATTTTCTTCCAGTTTTGGGGGTATGCCGATATTTTTTGTGTTGTTTTTGACGTGTTTTGGGGTCTCCATTAGGTTTTGTTGTGTTCTTGTTTGTCATTTTGTTAAATAGGAGTGGATTGTGTTTTTTGGAGAACATCAGGTAGGTTTAGGGTGGTTTTGGGGTGGATCTATTGTTTTGGCGTATTTTCTTCCAGTTTTGGGGGTGATGCCGTTCTTGTTTGTGGTGTTTTTGACGTTTTTTGGGGTCTCTTTTGGGTTTTGTTGGGTTCTCGTTGGTCATCGTGTTGGAAAAGGGTAAATTGTGGGTTTTGGAGAACATCAGGTAGTTGTAGGGTGGTTTTGGGGTGGATCTATGGTTTTGGCGTATTTTCTTCCAGTTTTGGGGGTGATGCCGTTCTTGTTTGGGGTGTTTTTGACGTTTTTTGGGGTGTCTTTTGGGTTTTGTTGGGTTCTCGTTGGTCATCGTGTTGGAAAAGTGTAAATTGTGGGTTTTGGAGAACATCAGGTAGGTTTAGGGTGGTTTTGGGGTGGATATATGGTACTCAGTTTTTTTTTTTTTTTTTTTTTTTTTTGGGGGGGGGGGGGATGATCCTGGACTTTTTGTGTTGTTTTTGACGTGTTTTGGGGTCTCCGTTGGGTTTCATTTGGTTTTCCATGGTCATCGTGTTGTAAAAGTGTAAATTGTGGGTTTTGGAGAACTTCAGGTAGGTTTAGGGGGACTTTTCGCGTGGATTCATGGTATTTGGGGTTTTCTTCTATTTTGGAGAGTGATCCTCTCCTTTCTTCGTGTGATTTTGAAGTGTTTTGGGGTTTCTGTTGCGTTCTTTTGAGTTCCTAATGCGTTTTATGGTGGTTGGGAGTGTGCTTTGGGATTAGGAGAACATCAGGTAGGTTTAGGGTGTCCTTGGGGTGGATCTATGGTATTTGGGGTTTTCTTCCAGTTTTGGGGGTGATGCCGTTCTTTTTTGGGGTGTTTTTGACGTGTTTTGGGGTCTCCGTTGGGTTTTGTTGGGTTCTCGTTGGTCATCGTGTTGGAAAAGGGTAAATTGTTGTTTTCGGAGAACATCAGGTAGGTTTAGGGTGGTTTTGGGGTGGATATATGGTATTTGGGGTTTTCTTCTGTTTTTTGGCTTGATCCTGTTCTTTTTTGTGTTCTTTTTGACGTGTTTTGGGGTCTCCGTTGGGTTTTGTTGTGTTCTCGTTGGTCATTATGGTGGAAAAGGGTAAATTGTGGGTTTTGGAGAACATCAGGTAGGTTTAGGGTGGTTTTGGGGTGGATCTATGGTTTTGGGGGATTTTCTTCCAGTTTTGGGGGTGATGCCGTTCTTGTTTGGGGTGTTTTTGACGTTTTTTGGGGTCTCTGTTGGGTTTTGTTGGGTTCTCGTTGGTCATCGTGTTGGAAAAGGGTAAATTGTGGGTTTTGGAGAACATCAGGTAGGTTTAGGGTGGTTTTGGGGTGGATCTATGGTATTTGGGGTTTTCTTCTATTTTTTGGCGTGATCCTGTTCTTTTTTGGGGTGTTTTGGACGTGTTTTGTGGTCTCCGTTGGGTTTTGTTGTGTTCTTGTTGGTCATTATGTTAAATAGGTGTGGATTGTGGGTTTTGGAGAACATCAGGTAAGTTTAGGGTGGTTTTGGGGTGGATCTATGGTTTTGGCGGATTTTCTTCCAGTTTTGGGGGTGATGCCGTTCTTGTTTGGGGTGTTTTTGACGTTTTTTGGGGTTCTCTGTTGTGTTTTGTTTGGTTCTCGTTGGTCATCGTGTTGGAAAAGAGTAAATTGTTGTTTTTGGAGAACATCAGGTAAGTTTAGGGTGGTTTTGGGGTGGATCTATGATTTTGGCGTATTTTCTTCCAGTTTTGGGGGTGATGCCGATATTTTTTGGGGTGTTTTTGACGTGTTTTGGGGTCTCTGTTGGGTTTTGTTGGGTTCTCGTTGGTCATCATAGTGGAAAAGTGTAAATTGTGGGTTTTGGAGAAGATCAGGTAGGTTTAGGGTGGTTTTGGGGTGGATCCATGGTTTTGGGGGATTTTCTTCCAATTTTGGGGGTGATGCCGATATTTTTTGGGGTGTTTTTGACGTGTTTTGTGGTCTCCGTTGGGTTTTGTTGTGTTCTTGTTGGTCATTATGTTAAATAGGTGTGGATTGTGGGTTTTGGAGAACATCAGGTAAGTTTAGGGTGGTTTTGGGGTGGATCTATGGTTTTGGCGTATTTTCTTCCAATTTTGGGGGTGATGCCGTTCTTGTTTGGGGTGTTTTTGACGTTTTTTGGGTTCTCTGTTGTGTTTTGTTTGGTTCTCGTTGGTCATCGTGTTGGAAAAGAGTAAATTGTTGTTTTTGGAGAACATCAGGTAAGTTTAGGGTGGTTTTGGGGTGGATCTATGATTTTGGCGTATTTTCTTCCAGTTTTGGGGGTGATGCCGATATTTTTTGTGGTGTTTTTGACGTGTTTTGGGGTCTCTGTTGGGTTTTGTTTGGTTCTCGTTGGTCATCGTGTTGGAAAAGGGTAAATTGTTGGTTTTGGAGAACATCAGGTAGGTTTAGGGTGGTTTTGTGGTGGATCCATGGTTTTGGGGGATTTTCTTCCAATTTTGGGGGTGATGCCGATATTTTTTGGGGTGTTTTTGACGTGTTTTGTGGTCTCCATTAGGTTTTGTTGTGTTCTTGTTGGTCATTATGTTAAATAGTTGTGGATTGTGGGTTTTGGAGAACATCAGTTAGGTTTAGAGTGGTTTTGTGGTGGATCTATGGTTTTGGCGGATTTTCTTCCAATTTTGGGGGTGATGCCGTTCTTGTTTGGGGTGTTTTTGACGTTTTTTGGGGTCTCTGTTGGGTTTTGTTGGGTTCTCGTTGGTCATCATAGTGGAAAAGTGTAAATTGTGGGTTTTGTAGAACATCAGGTAGGTTTAGGGTGGTTTTGGGGTGGATCTATGGTTTTGGCGTATTTTCTTCCAGTTTTGGGGGTGATGCCGATATTTTTTGTGTTGTTTTTGACGTGTTTTGGGGTCTCCATTAGGTTTTGTGGTGTTCTTGTTTGTCATTTTGTTAAATAGGAGTGGATTGTGGGTTTTGGAGAACATCAGGTAGGTTTAGGGTGGTTTTGGGGTGGATCTATTGTTTTGGCGTATTTTCTTCCAGTTTTGGGGGTGATGCCGTTCTTTTTTGGGGTGTTTTTGACGTGTTTTGGGGTCTCCGTTGGGTTTTGTTGGGTTCTCGTTGGTCATCGTGATGGAAAAGGGTAAATTGTTGTTTTTGGAGAACATCAGTTAGGTGTAGGGTGGTTTTGGGGTGGATATATGGTATTTGGGGTTTTCTTCTGTTTTTTTGGCGTGATCCTGTTCTTTTTTGTGTTGTTTTTGACGTGTTTTGGGGTCTCCGTTGGGTTTTGTTGTGTATTCGTTGGTCATTATGGTGGAAAAGGGTAAATTGTGGGTTTTGGAGAACATCAGGTAGGTTTAGGGTGGTTTTGGGGTGGATCCATGGTTTTGGTGTATTTTCTTCCAGTTTTGGGGGTGATGCCGTTCTTGTTTGGGGTGTTTTTGACGTTTTTTGGGGTCTCCATTAGGTTTTGTTGTGTTCTTGTTGGTCATTATGTTAAATAGGTGTGGATTGTGGGTTTTGGAGAACATCAGGTAGTTTTAGGGTGGTTTTGTGGTGGATCTATGGTTTTCGGGGATTTTCTTCCAGTTTTGGGGGTGATGCCGTTCTTGTTTGGGGTGTTTTTGACGTTTTTTGGGGTCTCTGTTGGGTTTTGTTGGGTTCTCGTTGGTCATCGTGTTGCAAAAGGGTAAATTGTGGGTTTTGGAGAACATCAGGTAGGTTTAGGGTGGTTTTGTGGTGGATCTATGGTTTTGGGGGATTTTCTTCCAGTTTTGGGGGTGATGCCGTTCTTGTTTGGGGTGTTTTTGACGTTTTTTGGGGTCTCTGTTGGGTTTTGTTGGGTTCTCGTTGGTCATCGTGTTGGAAAAGGGTAAATTGTGGGTTTTGGAGAACATCAGGTAGGTTTAGGGTGTCTTTGGGGTGGATCTATGGTATTTGGGGTTTTCTTCTATTTTTTGGCGTGATCCTGTTCTTGTTTGGGGTGTTTTTGACGTGTTTTGTGGTCTCCGTTGGGTTTTGTTGTGTTCTTGTTGGTCATTATTTTAAATAGGTGTGGATTGTGGGTTTTGGAGAACATCAGGTAGGTTTAGGGTGGTTTTGGGGTGGATCTATTGTTTTGGCGGATTTTCTTCCAATTTTGGGGGTGATGCCGTTCTTGTTTGGGGTGTTTTTGACGTTTTTTGGGGTCTCTGTTGGGTTTTGTTGGGTTCTCGTTGGTCATCATAGTGGAAAAGTGTAAATTGTGGGTTTTGTAGAACATCAGGTAGGTTTAGGGTGGTTTTGGGGTGGATCTATGGTTTTGGCGTATTTTCTTCCAGTTTTGGGGGTGATGCCGATATTTTTTGTGTTGTTTTTGACGTGTTTTGGGGTCTCCATTAGGTTTTGTTGTGTTCTTGTTTGTCATTTTGTTAAATAGGAGTGGATTGTGGGTTTTGGAGAACATCAGTTAGGTTTAGGGTGGTTTTGGGGTGGATCTATTGTTTTGGCGTATTTTCTTCCAGTTTTGGGGGTGATGCCGTTCTTGTTTGTGGTGTTTTTGACGTTTTTTGGGGTCTCTGTTGGGTTTTGTTGGGTTCTCGTTGGTCATCGTGTTGGAAAAGGGTAAATTGTGGGTTTTGGAGAACATCAGGTAGTTGTAGGGTGGTTTTGGGGTGGATCTATGGTTTTGGCGTGTTTTCTTCCAGTTTTGGGGGTGATGCCGTTCTTGTTTGGGGTGTTTTTGACGTTTTTTGGGGTGTCTTTTGGGTTTTGTTGGGTTCTCGTTGGTCATCGTGTTGGAAAAGGGTAAATTGTGGGTTTTGGAGAACATCAGGTAGGTTTAGGGTGGTTTTGGGGTGGATATATGCTACTCAGTTTTTTTTTTTTTTTTTTTTTTTTTTTTTTGGGGGGGGGGGATGATCCTGGACTTTTTGTGTTGTTTTTGACGTGTTTTGGGGTCTCCGTTGTGTTTCATTTGGTTTTCCATGGTCATCGTGTTGTAAAAGGGTAAATTGTGGGTTTTGGAGAACTTCAGGTAGGTTTAGGCGGACTTTTCGCGTGGATTCATGGTATTTGGGGTTTTCTTCTATTTTGGAGAGTGATCCTCTCCTTTCTTCGTGTGATTTTGAAGTGTTTTGGGGTTTCTGTTGCGTTTTTTTGAGTTCCTAATGCGTTTTATGGTGGTTGGGAGTGTGCTTTGGGATTAGGAGAACATCAGGTAGGTTTAGGGTGTCCTTGGGGTGGATCTATGGTATTTGGGGTTTTCTTCCAGTTTTGGGGGTGATGCCGTTCTTTTTTGGGGTGTTTTTGACGTGTTTTGGGGTCTCCGTTGGGTTTTGTTGGGTTCTCGTTGGTCATCGTGTTGGAAAAGGGTAAATTGTTGTTTTCGGAGAACATCAGGTAGGTTTAGGGTGTCTTTGGGGTGGATCTATGGTATTTGGGGTTTTCTTCTATTTTTTTGGCGTGATCCTGTTCTTTTTTGGGGTGTTTTGGACGTGTTTTGGGGTCTCCGTTGGGTTTTGTTGTGTTCTTGTTGGTCATTATGTTAAATAGGTGTGGATTGTGGGTTTTGGAGAACATCAGGTAAGTTTAGGGTGGTTTTGGGGTGGATCTATGGTTTTGGCGGATTTTCTTCCAGTTTTGGGGGTGATGCCGTTCTTGTTTGGGGTGTTTTTGACGTTTTTTGGGTTCTCTGTTGTGTTTTGTTTGGTTCTCGTTGGTCATCGTGTTGGAAAAGAGTAAATTGTTGTTTTTTGGAGAACATCAGGTAAGTTTAGGGTGGTTTTGGGGTGGATCTATGATTTTGGCGTATTTTCTTCCAGTTTTGGGGGTGATGCCGATATTTTTTGGGGTGTTTTTGACGTTTTTTGGGGTCTCCATTAGGTTTTGTTGTGTTCTTGTTGGTCATTATTATTAAATAGGTGTGGATTGTGGGTTTTGGAGAACTTCAGGTAGGTTTAGGGGGACTTTTCGCGTGGATTCATGGTATTTGGGGTTTTCTTCTATTTTGGAGAGTGATCCTCTCCTTTCTTCGTGTGATTTTGAAGTGTTTTGGGGTTTCCGTTGCGTTTCGTTGAGTTCCTAATGCGTTTTATGGTGGTTGGGAGTGTGCTTTGGGATTAGGAGAACATCAGGTAGGTTGAGGGTGGTTTTGGTGTGGATCTATGGTTTTGGCGTATTTTCTTCTAGTTTTGGGGGTGATGCCGATATTTTTTGGGGTGTTTTTGACGTGTTGTGTTTTTGACGTGTTTTGGGGTCTCCATTAGGTTTTGTTGTGTTCTTGTTTGTCATTATGTTAAATAGGAGTGGATTGTGGGTTTTGTAGAACATCAGGTAGGTTTAGGGTGGTTTTGGGGTGGATCTATTGTTTTGGCGTATTTTCTTCCAGTTTTGGTGGTGATGCCGTTCTTGTTTGTGGTGTTTTTGACGTTTTTTGGGGTCTCTGTTGGGTTTTGTTGGGTTCTCGTTGGTCATCGTGTTGCAAAAGGGTAAATTGTGGGTTTTGGAGAACATCAGGTAGGTTTAGGGTGGTTTTGGGGTGGATCTATGGTTTTGGGGGATTTTCTTCCAGTTTTGGGGGTGATGCCGTTCTTGTTTGGGGTGTTTTTGACGTTTTTTGGGGTCTCTGTTGGGTTTTGTTGGGTTCTCGTTGGTCATCGTGTTGGAAAAGTGTAAATTGTGGGTTTTGGAGAACATCAGGTAGGTTTAGGGTGTCTTTGGGGTGGATCTATGGTATTTGGGGTTTTCTTCTATTTTTTGGCGTGATCCTGTTCTTTTTTGGGGTGTTTTGGACGTGTTTTGGGGTCTCCGTTGGGTTTTGTTGTGTTCTCGTTGGTCATTATGGTGGAAAAGGGTAAATTGTGGGTTTTGGAGAACATCAGGTAGGTTTAGGGTGGTTTTGGGGTGGATCCATGGTTTTGGTGTATTTTCTTCCAGTTTTGGGGGTGATGCCGTTCTTGTTTGGGGTGTTTTTGACGTTTTTTGGGGTCTCCATTAGGTTTTGTTGTGTTCTTGTTGGTCATTATGTTAAATAGGTGTGGATTGTGGGTTTTGGAGAACATCAGGTAGTTTTAGGGTGGTTTTGTGGTGGATCTATGGTTTTGGGGGATTTTCTTCCAATTTTGGGGGTGATGCCGTTCTTGTTTGGGGTGTTTTTGACGTTTTTTGGGGTCTCTGTTGGGTTTTGTTGGGTTCTCGTTGGTCATCGTGTTGGAAAAGGGTAAATTGTGGGTTTTGGAGAACATCAGGTAGGTTTAGGGTGTCTTTGGGGTGGATCTATGGTATTTGGGGTTTTCTTCTATTTTTTGGCGTGATCCTGTTCTTGTTTGGGGTGTTTTTGACGTGTTTTGTGGTCTCCGTTGGGTTTTGTTGTGTTCTTGTTGGTCATTATTTTAAATAGGTGTGGATTGTGGGTTTTGGAGAACATCAGGTAGGTTTAGGGTGGTTTTGGGGTGGATCTATTGTTTTGGCGGATTTTCTTCCAATTTTGGGGGTGATGCCGTTCTTGTTTGGGGTGTTTTTGACGTTTTTTGGGGTCTCTGTTGGGTTTTGTTGGGTTCTCGTTGGTCATCATAGTGGAAAAGTGTAAATTGTGGGTTTTGTAGAACATCAGGTAGGTTTAGGGTGGTTTTGGGGTGGATCTATGGTTTTGGCGTATTTTCTTCCAGTTTTGGGGGTGATGCCGATATTTTTTGTGTTGTTTTTGACGTGTTTTGGGGTCTCCATTAGGTTTTGTTGTGTTCTTGTTTGTCATTTTGTTAAATAGGAGTGGATTGTGGGTTTTGGAGAACATCAGGTAGGTTTAGGGTGGTTTTGGGGTGGATCTATTGTTTTGGCGTATTTTCTTCCAGTTTTGGGGGTGATGCCGTTCTTGTTTGTGGTGTTTTTGACGTTTTTTGGGGTCTCTGTTGGGTTTTGTTGGGTTCTCGTTGGTCATCGTGTTGGAAAAGGGTAAATTGTGGGTTTTGGAGAACATCAGGTAGTTGTAGGGTGGTTTTGGGGTGGATCTATGGTTTTGGCGTGTTTTCTTCCAGTTTTGGGGGTGATGCCGTTCTTGTTTGGGGTGTTTTTGACGTTTTTTGGGGTGTCTTTTGGGTTTTGTTGGGTTCTCGTTGGTCATCGTGTTGGAAAAGGGTAAATTGTGGGTTTTGGAGAACATCAGGTAGGTTTAGGGTGGTTTTGGGGTGGATATATGCTACTCAGTTTTTTTTTTTTTTTTTTTTTTTTTTTGGGGGGGGGGGATGATCCTGGACTTTTTGTGTTGTTTTTGACGTGTTTTGGGGTCTCCGTTGTGTTTCATTTGGTTTTCCATGGTCATCGTGTTGTAAAAGGGTAAATTGTGGGTTTTGGAGAACTTCAGGTAGGTTTAGGCGGACTTTTCGCGTGGATTCATGGTATTTGGGGTTTTCTTCTATTTTTGGAGAGTGATCCTCTCCTTTCTTCGTGTGATTTTGAAGTGTTTTGGGGTTTCTGTTGCGTTTTTTTGAGTTCCTAATGCGTTTTATGGTGGTTGGGAGTGTGCTTTGGGATTAGGAGAACATCAGGTAGGTTTAGGGTGTCCTTGGGGTGGATCTATGGTATTTGGGGTTTTCTTCCAGTTTTGGGGGTGATGCCGTTCTTTTTTGGGGTGTTTTTGACGTGTTTTGGGGTCTCCGTTGGGTTTTGTTGGGTTCTCGTTGGTCATCGTGTTGGAAAAGGGTAAATTGTTGTTTTCGGAGAACATCAGGTAGGTTTAGGGTGTCTTTGGGGTGGATCTATGGTATTTGGGGTTTTCTTCTATTTTTTGGCGTGATCCTGTTCTTTTTTGGGGTGTTTTGGACGTGTTTTGGGGTCTCCGTTGGGTTTTGTTGTGTTCTTGTTGGTCATTATGTTAAATAGGTGTGGATTGTGGGTTTTGGAGAACATCAGGTAAGTTTAGGGTGGTTTTGGGGTGGATCTATGGTTTTGGCGGATTTTCTTCCAGTTTTGGGGGTGATGCCGTTCTTGTTTGGGGTGTTTTTGACGTTTTTTGGGTTCTCTGTTGTGTTTTGTTTGGTTCTCGTTGGTCATCGTGTTGGAAAAGAGTAAATTGTTGTTTTTGGAGAACATCAGGTAAGTTTAGGGTGGTTTTGGGGTGGATCTATGATTTTGGCGTATTTTCTTCCAGTTTTGGGGGTGATGCCGATATTTTTTGGGGTGTTTTTGACGTTTTTTGGGGTCTCCATTAGGTTTTGTTGTGTTCTTGTTGGTCATTATTATTAAATAGGTGTGGATTGTGGGTTTTGGAGAACTTCAGGTAGGTTTAGGGGGACTTTTCGCGTGGATTCATGGTATTTGGGGTTTTCTTCTATTTTGGAGAGTGATCCTCTCCTTTCTTCGTGTGATTTTGAAGTGTTTTGGGGTTTCCGTTGCGTTTCGTTGAGTTCCTAATGCGTTTTATGGTGGTTGGGAGTGTGCTTTGGGATTAGGAGAACATCAGGTAGGTTGAGGGTGGTTTTGGTGTGGATCTATGGTTTTGGCGTATTTTCTTCTAGTTTTGGGGGTGATGCCGATATTTTTTGGGGTGTTTTTGACGTGTTTTGGGGTCTCCATTAGGTTTTGTTGTGTTCTTGTTTGTCATTATGTTAAATAGGAGTGGATTGTGGGTTTTGTAGAACATCAGGTAGGTTTAGGGTGGTTTTGGGGTGGATCTATTGTTTTGGCGTATTTTCTTCCAGTTTTGGTGGTGATGCCGTTCTTGTTTGTGGTGTTTTTGACGTTTTTTGGGGTCTCTGTTGGGTTTTGTTGGGTTCTCGTTGGTCATCGTGTTGCAAAAGGGTAAATTGTGGGTTTTGGAGAACATCAGGTAGGTTTAGGGTGGTTTTGGGGTGGATCTATGGTTTTGGGGGATTTTCTTCCAGTTTTGGGGGTGATGCCGTTCTTGTTTGGGGTGTTTTTGACTTTTTTTGGGGTCTCTGTTGGGTTTTGTTGGGTTCTCGTTGGTCATCGTGTTGGAAAAGTGTAAATTGTGGGTTTTGGAGAACATCAGGTAGGTTTAGGGTGTCTTTGGGGTGGATCTATGGTATTTGGGGTTTTCTTCTATTTTTTGGCGTGATCCTGTTCTTTTTTGGGGTGTTTTGGACGTGTTTTGGGGTCTCCGTTGGGTTTTGTTGTGTTCTCGTTGGTCATTATGGTGGAAAAGGGTAAATTGTGGGTTTTGGAGAACATCAGGTAGGTTTAGGGTGGTTTTGGGGTGGATCCATGGTTTTGGTGTATTTTCTTCCAGTTTTGGGGGTGATGCCGTTCTTGTTTGGGGTGTTTTTGACGTTTTTTGGGGTCTCCATTAGGTTTTGTTGTGTTCTTGTTGGTCATTATGTTAAATAGGTGTGGATTGTGGGTTTTGGAGAACATCAGGTAGTTTTAGGGTGGTTTTGTGGTGGATCTATGGTTTTGGGGGATTTTCTTCCAATTTTGGGGGTGATGCCGTTCTTGTTTGGGGTGTTTTTGACGTTTTTTGGGGTCTCTGTTGGGTTTTGTTGGGTTCTCGTTGGTCATCGTGTTGGAAAAGGGTAAATTGTGGGTTTTGGAGAACATCAGGTAGGTTTAGGGTGTCTTTGGGGTGGATCTATGGTATTTGGGGTTTTCTTCTATTTTTTGGCGTGATCCTGTTCTTTTTTGGGGTGTTTTGGACGTGTTTTGTGGTCTCCGTTGGGTTTTGTTGTGTTCTTGTTGGTCATTATGTTAAATAGGTGTGGATTGTGGGTTTTGGAGAACATCAGGTAAGTTTAGGGTGGTTTTGGGGTGGATCTATGGTTTTGGCGGATTTTCTTCCAGTTTTGGGGGTGATGCCGTTCTTGTTTGGGGTGTTTTTGACGTTTTTTGGGTTCTCTGTTGTGTTTTGTTTGGTTCTCGTTGGTCATCGTGTTGGAAAAGAGTAAATTGTTGTTTTTGGAGAACATCAGGTAAGTTTAGGGTGGTTTTGGGGTGGATCTATGATTTTGGCGTATTTTCTTCCAGTTTTGGGGGTGATGCCGATATTTTTTGGGGTGTTTTTGACGTGTTTTGGGGTCTCTGTTGGGTTTTGTTTGGTTCTCGTTGGTCATCGTGTTGGAAAAGGGTAAATTGTTGGTTTTGGAGAACATCAGGTAGGTTTAGGGTGGTTTTGGGGTGGATCCATGGTTTTGGGGGATTTTCTTCCAATTTTGGGGGTGATGCCGATATTTTTTGGGGTGTTTTTGACGTGTTTTGGGGTCTCCATTAGGTTTTGTTGGGTTCTTGTTGGTCATTATGTTAAATAGTTGTGGATTGTGGGTTTTGGAGAACATCAGGTAGGTTTAGAGTGGTTTTGTGGTGGATCTATGGTTTTGGCGGATTTTCTTCCAATTTTGGGGGTGATGCCGTTCTTGTTTGGGGTGTTTTTGACGTTTTTTGGGGTCTCTGTTGGGTTTTGTTGGGTTCTCGTTGGTCATCATAGTGGAAAAGTGTAAATTGTGGGTTTTGTAGAACATCAGGTAGGTTTAGGGTGGTTTTGGGGTGGATCTATGGTTTTGGCGTATTTTCTTCCAGTTTTGGGGGTGATGCCGATATTTTTTGTGTTGTTTTTGACGTGTTTTGGGGTCTCCATTAGGTTTTGTTGTGTTCTTGTTTGTCATTTTGTTAAATAGGAGTGGATTGTGGGTTTTGGAGAAGATCAGGTAGGTTTAGGGTGGTTTTGGGGTGGATCTATTGTTTTGGCGTATTTTCTTCCAGTTTTGGGGGTGATGCCGTTCTTTTTTGGGGTGTTTTTGACGTGTTTTGGGGTCTCCGTTGGGTTTTGTTGGGTTCTCGTTGGTCATCGTGTTGGAAAAGGGTAAATTGTTGTTTTTGGAGAACATCAGTTAGGTGTAGGGTGGTTTTGGGGTGGATATATGGTATTTGGGGTTTTCTTCTGTTTTTTGGCGTGATCCTGTTCTTTTTTGTGTTGTTTTTGACGTGTTTTGGGGTCTCCGTTGGGTTTTGTTGTGTTCTCGTTGGTCATTATGGTGGAAAAGGGTAAATTGTGGGTTTTGGAGAACATCAGGTAGGTTTAGGGTGGTTTTGGGGTGGATCCATGGTTTTGGTGTATTTTCTTCCAGTTTTGGGGGTGATGCCGTTCTTGTTTGGGGTGTTTTTGACGTTTTTTGGGGTCTCCATTAGGTTTTGTTGTGTTCTTGTTGGTCATTATGTTAAATAGGTGTGGATTGTGGGTTTTGGAGAACATCAGGTAGTTTTAGGGTGGTTTTGTGGTGGATCTATGGTTTTGGGGGATTTTCTTCCAGTTTTGGGGGTGATGCCGTTCTTGTTTGGGGTGTTTTTGACGTTTTTTGGGGTCTCTGTTGGGTTTTGTTGGGTTCTCGTTGGTCATCGTGTTGGAAAAGGGTAAATTGTGGGTTTTGGAGAACATCAGGTAGGTTTAGGGTGGTTTTGGGGTGGATCTATGGTTTTGGGGGATTTTCTTCCAGTTTTGGGGGTGATGCCGTTCTTGTTTGGGGTGTTTTTGACGTTTTTTGGGGTCTCTGTTGGGTTTTGTTGGGTTCTCGTTGGTCATCGTGTTGGAAAAGGGTAAATTGTGGGTTTTGGAGAACATCAGGTAGGTTTAGGGTGTCTTTGGGGTGGATCTATGGTATTTGGGGTTTTCTTCTATTTTTTGGCGTGATCCTGTTCTTTTTTGGGGTGTTTTGGACGTGTTTTGTGGTCTCCGTTGGGTTTTGTTGTGTTCTTGTTGGTCATTATGTTAAATAGGTGTGGATTGTGGGTTTTGGAGAACATCAGGTAAGTTTAGGGTGGTTTTGGGGTGGATCTATGGTTTTGGCGTATTTTCTTCCAATTTTGGGGGTGATGCCGTTCTTGTTTGGGGTGTTTTTGACGTTTTTTGGGTTCTCTGTTGTGTTTTGTTTGGTTCTCGTTGGTCATCGTGTTGGAAAAGAGTAAATTGTTGTTTTTGGAGAACATCAGGTAAGTTTAGGGTGGTTTTGGGGTGGATCTATGATTTTGGCGTATTTTCTTCCAGTTTTGGGGGTGATGCCGATATTTTTTGGGTTGTTTTTGACGTGTTTTGGGGTCTCTGTTGGGTTTTGTTTGGTTCTCGTTGGTCATCGTGTTGGAAAAGGGTAAATTGTTGGTTTTGGAGAACATCAGGTAGGTTTAGGGTGGTTTTGTGGTGGATCCATGGTTTTGGGGGATTTTCTTCCAATTTTGGGGGTGATGCCGATATTTTTTGGGGTGTTTTTGACGTGTTTTGGGGTCTCCATTAGGTTTTGTTGTGTTCTTGTTGGTCATTATGTTAAATAGTTGTGGATTGTGGGTTTTGGAGAACATCAGTTAGGTTTAGAGTGGTTTTGTGGTGGATCTATGGTTTTGGCGGATTTTCTTCCAATTTTGGGGATGATGCCGTTCTTGTTTGGGGTGTTTTTGACGTTTTTTGGGGTCTCTGTTGGGTTTTGTTGGGTTCTCGTTGGTCATCATAGTGGAAAAGTGTAAATTGTGGGTTTTGGAGAAGATCAGGTAGGTTTAGGGTGGTTTTGGGGTGGATCTATGATTTTGGCGTATTTTCTTCCAGTTTTGGGGGTGATGCCGATATTTTTTGTGTTGTTTTTGACGTGTTTTGGGGTCTCCATTAGGTTTTGTTGTGTTCTTGTTGGTCATTATGTTAAATAGTTGTGGATTGTGGGTTTTGGAGAACATCAGTTAGGTTTAGAGTGGTTTTGTGGTGGATCTATGGTTTTGGGGGATTTTCTTCCAATTTTGGGGGTGATGCCGTTCTTGTTTGGGGTGTTTTTGACGTTTTTTGGGGTCTCTGTTGGGTTTTGTTGGGTTCTCGTTGGTCATCATAGTGGAAAAGTGTAAATTGTGGGTTTTGTAGAACATCAGGTAGGTTTAGGGTGGTTTTGGGGTGGATCTATGGTTTTGGCGTATTTTCTTCCAGTTTTGGGGGTGATGCCGATATTTTTTGTGTTGTTTTTGACGTGTTTTGGGGTCTCCATTAGGTTTTGTTGTGTTCTTGTTTGTCATTTTGTTAAATAGGAGTGGATTGTGGGTTTTGGAGAAGATCAGGTAGGTTTAGGGTGGTTTTGGGGTGGATCTATGGTTTTGGCGGATTTTCTTCCAATTTTGGGGGTGATGCCGTTCTTGTTTGGGGTGTTTTTGACGTTTTTTGGGGTCTCTGTTGGGTTTTGTTGGGTTCTCGTTGGTCATCATAGTGGAAAAGTGTAAATTGTGGGTTTTGTAGAACATCAGGTAGGTTTAGGTTGGTTTTGGGGTGGATCTATGGTTTTGGCGTATTTTCTTCCAGTTTTGGGGGTGATGCCGATATTTTTTGTGTTGTTTTTGACGTGTTTTGGGGTCTCCATTAGGTTTTGTTGTGTTCTTGTTTGTCATTTTGTTAAATAGGAGTGGATTGTGTTTTTTGGAGAACATCAGGTAGGTTTAGGGTGGTTTTGGGGTGGATCTATTGTTTTGGCGTATTTTCTTCCAGTTTTGGGGGTGATGCCGATATTTTTTGTGTTGTTTTTGACGTGTTTTGGGGTCTCTTTTGGGTTTTGTTGGGTTCTCGTTGGTCATCGTGTTGGAAAAGGGTAAATTGTGGGTTTTGGAGAACATCAGGTAGTTGTAGGGTGGTTTTGGGGTGGATCTATGGTTTTGGCGTATTTTCTTCCAGTTTTGGGGGTGATGCCGTTCTTGTTTGTGGTGTTTTTGACGTTTTTTGGGGTCTCTGTTGGGTTTTGTTGGGTTCTCGTTGGTCATCATAGTGGAAAAGTGTAAATTGTGGGTTTTGGAGAACATCAGGTAGGTTTAGGGTGGTTTTGGGGTGGATATATGGTACTCAGTTTTTTTTTTTTTTTTTTTTTTTTTTGGGGGGGGGGGGATGATCCTGGACTTTTTGTGTTGTTTTTGACGTGTTTTGGGGTCTCCGTTGGGTTTCATTTGGTTTTCCATGGTCATCGTGTTGTAAAAGTGTAAATTGTGGGTTTTGGAGAACTTCAGGTAGGTTTAGGGGGACTTTTCGCGTGGATTCATGGTATTTGGGGTTTTCTTCTATTTTGGAGAGTGATCCTCTCCTTTCTTCGTGTGATTTTGAAGTGTTTTGGGGTTTCTGTTGCGTTCTTTTGAGTTCCTAATGCGTTTTATGGTGGTTGAGAGTGTGCTTTGGGATTAGGAGAACATCAGGTAGGTTTAGGGTGTCCTTGGGGTGGATCTATGGTATTTGGGGTTTTCTTCCAGTTTTGGGGGTGATGCCGTTCTTTTTTGGGGTGTTTTTGACGTGTTTTGGGGTCTCCGTTGGGTTTTGTTGGGTTCTCGTTGGTCATCGTGTTGGAAAAGGGTAAATTGTTGTTTTCGGAGAACATCAGGTAGGTTTAGGGTGGTTTTGGGGTGGATCTATGGTATTTGGGGTTTTCTTCTGTTTTTTGGCTTGATCCTGTTCTTTTTTGTGTTCTTTTTGACGTGTTTTGGGGTCTCCGTTGGGTTTTGTTGTGTTCTCGTTGGTCATTATGGTGGAAAAGGGTAAATTGTGGGTTTTGGAGAACATCAGGTAGGTTTAGGGTGGTTTTGGGGTGGATCTATGGTTTTGGGGGATTTTCTTCCAGTTTTGGGGGTGATGCCGTTCTTGTTTGGGGTGTTTTTGACGTTTTTTGGGGTCTCTGTTGGGTTTTGTTGGGTTCTCATTGGTCATCGTGTTGGAAAAGGGTAAATTGTGGGTTTTGGAGAACATCAGGTAGGTTTAGGGTGTCTTTGGGGTGGATCTATGGTATTTGGGGTTTTCTTCTATTTTTTGGCGTGATCCTGTTCTTTTTTGGGGTGTTTTGGACGTGTTTTGTGGTCTCCGTTGGGTTTTGTTGTGTTCTTGTTGGTCATTATGTTAAATAGGTGTGGATTGTGGGTTTTGGAGAACATCAGGTAAGTTTAGGGTGGTTTTGGGGTGGATCTATGGTTTTGGCGGATTTTCTTCCAGTTTTGGGGGTGATGCCGTTCTTGTTTGGGGTGTTTTTGACGTTTTTTGGGTTCTCTGTTGTGTTTTGTTTGGTTCTCGTTGGTCATCGTGTTGGAAAAGAGTAAATTGTTGTTTTTGGAGAACATCAGGTAAGTTTAGGGTGGTTTTGGGGTGGATCTATGATTTTGGCGTATTTTCTTCCAGTTTTGGGGGTGATGCCGATATTTTTCGGGGTGTTTTTGACGTGTTTTGGGGTCTCTGTTGGGTTTTGTTGGGTTCTCGTTGGTCATCATAGTGGAAAAGTGTAAATTGTGGGTTTTGGAGAAGATCAGGTAGGTTTAGGGTGGTTTTGGGGTGGATCCATGGTTTTGGGGGATTTTCTTCCAATTTTGGGGGTGATGCCGATATTTTTTGGGGTGTTTTTGACGTGTTTTGGGGTCTCCATTAGGTTTTGTTGTGTTCTTGTTGGTCATTATGTTAAATAGTTGTGGATTGTGGGTTTTGGAGAACATCAGGTAGGTTTAGAGTGGTTTTGTGGTGGATCTATGGTTTTGGCGGATTTTCTTCCAATTTTGGGGGTGATGCCGTTCTTGTTTGGGGTGTTTTTGACGTTTTTTGGGGTCTCTGTTGGGTTTTGTTGGGTTCTCGTTGGTCATCATAGTGGAAAAGTGTAAATTGTGGGTTTTGTAGAACATCAGGTAGGTTTAGGGTGGTTTTGGGGTGGATCTATGGTTTTGGCGTATTTTCTTCCAGTTTTGGGGGTGATGCCGATATTTTTTGTGTTGTTTTTGACGTGTTTTGGGGTCTCCATTAGGTTTTGTTGTGTTCTTGTTTGTCATTTTGTTAAATAGGAGTGGATTGTGGGTTTTGGAGAACATCAGGTAGGTTTAGGGTGGTTTTGGGGTGGATCTATTGTTTTGGCGTATTTTCTTCCAGTTTTGGGGGTGATGCCGTTCTTGTTTGTGGTGTTTTTGACGTTTTTTGGGGTCTCTGTTGGGTTTTGTTGGGTTCTCGTTGGTCATCGTGTTGGAAAAGGGTAAATTGTGGGTTTTGGAGAACATCAGGTAGTTGTAGGGTGGTTTTGGGGTGGATCTATGGTTTTGGCGTGTTTTCTTCCAGTTTTGGGGGTGATGCCGTTCTTGTTTGGGGTGTTTTTGACGTTTTTTGGGGTGTCTTTTGGGTTTTGTTGGGTTCTCGTTGGTCATCGTGTTGGAAAAGGGTAAATTGTGGGTTTTGGAGAACATCAGGTAGGTTTAGGGTGGTTTTGGGGTGGATATATGCTACTCAGTTTTTTTTTTTTTTTTTTTTTTTTTTTTTGGGGGGGGGGGGATGATCCTGGACTTTTTGTGTTGTTTTTGACGTGTTTTGGGGTCTCCGTTGGGTTTCATTTGGTTTTCCATGGTCATCGTGTTGTAAAAGTGTAAATTGTGGGTTTTGGAGAACTTCAGGTAGGTTTAGGGGGACTTTTCGCGTGGATTCATGGTATTTGGGGTTTTCTTCTATTTTGGAGAGTGATCCTCTCCTTTCTTCGTGTGATTTTGAAGTGTTTTGGGGTTTCTGTTGCGTTTTTTTGAGTTCCTAATGCGTTTTATGGTGGTTGGGAGTGTGCTTTGGGATTAGGAGAACATCAGGTAGGTTTAGGGTGGTTTTGGGGTGGATCTATGGTATTTGGGGTTTTCTTCCAGTTTTGGGGGTGATGCCGTTCTTTTTTGGGGTGTTTTTGACGTGTTTTGGGGTCTCCGTTGGGTTTTGTTGGGTTCTCGTTGGTCATCGTGTTGGAAAATGGTAAATTGTTGTTTTCGGAGAACATCAGGTAGGTTTAGGGTGTCTTTGGGGTGGATCTATGGTATTTGGGGTTTTCTTCTATTTTTGGCGTGATCCTGTTCTTTTTTGGGGTGTTTTGGACGTGTTTTGGGGTCTCCGTTGGGTTTTGTTGTGTTCTTGTTGGTCATTATGTTAAATAGGTGTGGATTGTGGGTTTTGGAGAACATCAGGTAAGTTTAGGGTGGTTTTGGGGTGGATCTATGTTTTTGGCGGATTTTCTTCCAGTTTTGGGGGTGATGCCGTTCTTGTTTGGGGTGTTTTTGACGTTTTTTGGGTTCTCTGTTGTGTTTTGTTTGGTTCTCGTTGGTCATCGTGTTGGAAAAGAGTAAATTGTTGTTTTTGGAGAACATCAGGTAAGTTTAGGGTGGTTTTGGGGTGGATCTATGATTTTGGCGTATTTTCTTCCAGTTTTGGGGGTGATGCCGATATTTTTTGGGGTGTTTTTGACGTGTTTTGGGGTCTCTGTTGGGTTTTGTTTGGTTCTCGTTGGTCATCGTGTTGTAAAAGGGTAAATTGTTGGTTTTGGAGAACATCAGGTAGGTTTAGGGTGGTTTTGGGGTGGATCCATGGTTTTGGGGGATTTTCTTCCAATTTTGGGGGTGATGCCGATATTTTTTGGGGTGTTTTTTGACGTGTTTTGGGGTCTCCATTAGGTTTTGTTGTGTTCTTGTTGGTCATTATGTTAAATAGTTGTGGATTGTGGGTTTTGGAGAACATCAGTTAGGTTTAGAGTGGTTTTGTGGTGGATCTATGGTTTTGGCGGATTTTCTTCCAATTTTGGGGGTGATGCCGTTCTTGTTTGGGGTGTTTTTGACGTTTTTTGGTGTCTCTGATGGGTTTTGTTGGGTTCTCGTTGGTCATCATAGTGGAAAAGTGTAAATTGTGGGTTTTGGAGAAGATCAGGTAGGTTTAGGGTGGTTTTGGGGTGGATCCATGGTTTTGGGGGATTTTCTTCCAATTTTGGTGGTGATGCCGATATTTTTTGGGGTGTTTTTGACGTGTTTTGGGGTCTCCATTAGGTTTTGTTGTGTTCTTGTTGGTCATTATGTTAAATAGTTGTGGATTGTGGGTTTTGGAGAACATCAGTTAGGTTTAGAGTGGTTTTGTGGTGGATCTATGGTTTTGGCGGATTTTCTTCCAATTTTGGGGGTGATGCCGTTCTTGTTTGGGGTGTTTTTGACGTTTTTTGGTGTCTCTGTTGGGTTTTGTTGGGTTCTCGTTGGTCATCATAGTGGAAAAGTGTAAATTGTGGGTTTTGGAGAAGATCAGGTAGGTTTAGGGTGGTTTTGGGGTGGATCCATGGTTTTGGGGGATTTTCTTCCAATTTTGGGGGTGATGCCGATATTTTTTGGGGTGTTTTTGACGTGTTTTGGGGTCTCCATTAGGTTTTGTTGTGGTTCTTGTTGGTCATTATGTTAAATAGTTGTGGATTGTGGGTTTTGGAGAACATCAGTTAGGTTTAGAGTGGTTTTGTGGTGGATCTATGGTTTTGGCGGATTTTCTTCCAATTTTGGGGGTGATGCCGTTCTTGTTTGGGGTGTTTTTGACGTTTTTTGGGGTCTCTGTTGGGTTTTGTTGGGTTCTCGTTGGTCATCGTGTTGGAAAAGGGTAAATTGTGTGTTTTGGAGAACATCAGGTAGTTGTAGGGTGGTTTTGGGGTGGATCTATGGTATTTGGCGTATTTTCTTCCAGTTTTGGGGGTGATGCCGATATTTTTTGTGTTGTTTTTGACGTGTTTTGGGGTCTCCATTAGGTTTTGTTGGGTTCTCGTTGGTCATCGTGTTGGAAAAGGGTAAATTGTGGGTTTTGGAGAACATCAGGTAGGTTTACGGTGGTTTTGGGGTGGATCTATGGTTTTGGGGGATATTCTTCCAGTTTTGGGGGTGATGCCATTTTTGTTTGGGGTGTTTTTGTCGTTTTTTGGGGTCTCTGTTGGGTTTTGTTGGGTTCTCGTTGGTCATCGTGTTGGAAAAGAGTAAATTGTGGGTTTTGGAGAACATCAGGTAGGTTTAGGGTGGTTTTGGGGTGGATATATGGTACTCAGTTTTTTTTTTTTTTTTTTTTTTTTTTGTTGGGTGGGGGGATGATCCTGGACTTTTTGTGTTGTTTTTGACGTGTTTTGGGGTCTCCGTTGTGTTTCATTTGGTTTTCCATGGTCATCGTGTTGTAAAAGGGTAAATTGTGGGTTTTGGAGAACTTCAGGTAGGTTTAGTGGGACTTTTCGCGTGGATTCATGGTATTTGGGGTTTTCTTCTATTTTGGAGAGTGATCCTCTCCTTTCTTCGTGTGATTTTGAAGTGTTTTGGGGTTTCCGTTGCGTTTCGTTGAGTTCCTGATGCGTTTTATGGTGGTTGGGAGTGTGCTTTGGGATTAGGAGAACATCAGGTAGGTTTAGGGTGTCCTTGGGTTGGATCTATGGTATTTGGGGTTTTCTTCCAGTTTTGGGGGTGATGCCGTTCTTGTTTGGGGTGTTTTTGACGTGTTTTAGGGTCTCCGTTGGGTTTTGTTGGGTTCTCGTTGGTCATCATGTTGGAAAAGGGTAAATTGTGGGTTTTGGAGAACATCAGGTAGGTTTAGGGTGGTTTTGGGGTGGATCTATGGTATTTGGCGTATTTTCTTCCAGTTTTGGGGGTGATGCCGATATTTTTTGGGGTGTTTTTGACGTGTTTTGGGGTCTCCATTAGGTTTTGTTGGGTTCTTGTTGGTCATCATGTTAAATAGGTGTGGATTGTGGGTTTTGGAGAACATCAGGTAGGTTTAGGGTGGTTTTGTGGTGGATCTATGGTTTTGGCGGATTTTCTTCCAATTTTGGGGGTGATGCCGTTCTTGTTTGGGGTGTTTTTGACGTTTTTTGGGGTCTCTGTTGGGTTTTGTTGGGTTCTCGTTGGTCATCGTGTTGGAAAAGGGTAAATTGTGGGTTTTGGAGAACATCAGGTAGGTTTACGGTGGTTTTGGGGTGGATCTATGGTTTTGGGGGATTTTCTTCCAGTTTTGGGGGTGATGCCATTTTTGTTTGGGGTGTTTTATTTTATGTTTTTGGGGTCTCT
This sequence comes from Aythya ferina, assembly GCF_964211825.1. Classification (NCBI taxonomy): domain Eukaryota; kingdom Metazoa; phylum Chordata; class Aves; order Anseriformes; family Anatidae; genus Aythya; species Aythya ferina. Next base: position 52,243 of record NW_028181266.1, on the reverse strand, counting down.
GTTTGGTTTTGTTGGGTTCTCGTTGGTCATCATAGTGGAAAAGTGTAAATTGTGGGTTTTGGAGAACATCAGGTAGGTTTAGGGTGGTTTTGGGGTGGATATATGGTACTCAGTTTTTTTTTTTTTTTTTTTTTTGGGGGGGGGGGGATGATCCTGGACTTTTTGTGTTGTTTTTGACGTGTTTTGGGGTCTCCGTTGTGTTTCATTTGGTTTTCCATGGTCATCGTGTTGTAAAAGGGTAAATTGTGGGTTTTGGAGAACTTCAGGTAGGTTTAGGGGGACTTTTCGCGTGGATTCATGGTATTTGGGGTTTTCTTCTATTTTGGAGAGTGATCCTCTCCTTTCTTCGTGTGATTTTGAAGTGTTTGGGGTTTCCGTTGCGTTTCGTTGAGTTCCTAATGCGTTTTATGGTGGTTGGGAGTGTGCTTTGGGATTAGGAGAACATCAGGTAGGTTGAGGGTGGTTTTGGGGTGGATCTATGGTTTTGGCGTATTTTCTTCCAGTTTTGGGGGTGATGCCGTTCTTGTTTGGGGTGTTTTTGACGTTTTTTGGTGTCTCTGTTGGGTTTTGTTGGGTTCTCGTTGGTCATCGTGTTGGAAAAGGGTAAATTGTGGGTTTTGTAGAACATCAGGTAGGTTTAGGGTGGTTTTGGGGTGGATCTATGGTATTTGGGGTTTTCTTCTATTTTTTGGCGTGATCCTGTTCTTTTTTGTGTTGTTTTGGACGTGTTTTGTGGACTCCGTTGGGTTTTGTTGTGTTCTTGTTTGCCATTATGTTAAATAGGAGTGGATTGTGGGTTTTGTAGAACATCAGGTAGGTTTAGGGTGGTTTTGTGGTGGATCTATGGTTTTGGCGTATTTTCTTCCAGTTTTGGGGGTGATGCCGTTCTTGTTTGGGGTGTTTTTGTCGTTTTTTGGGGTCTCTGTTGGGTTTTGTTGGGTTCTCGTTGGTCATCGTGTTGGAAAAGGGTAAATTGTTGGTTTTGGAGAACATCAGGTAGGTTTAGGGTGGTTTTGGGGTCGATCTATGGTATTTGGCGTATTTTCTTCCAGTTTTGGGGGTGATGCCGATATTTTTTGTGTTGTTTTTGACGTGTTTTGGGGTCTCCATTAGGTTTTGTTGGGTTCTTGTTGGTCATTATGTTAAATAGGAGTGGATTGTGGGTTTTGGAGAACATCAGGTAGGTTTAGGGTGGTTTTGGGGTGGATCTATGGTTTTGGCGTATTTTCTTCCAATTTTGGGGGTGATGCCGTTCTTGTTTGGGGTGTTTTTGACGTTTTTTGGGGTCTCTGTTGGGTTTTGTTGGGTTCTCGTTGGTCATCGTGTTGGAAAAGGGTAAATTGTGGGTTTTGGAGAACATCAGGTAGGTTTAGGGTGGTTTTGTGGTGGATCTATGGTTTTGGGGGATTTTCTTCCAGTTTTGGGGGTGATGCCGATATTTTTTGGGGTGTTTTTGACGTGTTTTGGGGTCTCCATTATGTTTTGTTGTGTTCTTGTTGGTCATTATGTTAAATAGGAGTGGATTGTGGGTTTTGGAGAACATCAGGTAGGTTTAGGGTGGTTTTGGGGTGGATCTATGGTTTTGGCGGATTTTCTTCCAGTTTTGGGGGTGATGCCGTTCTTGTTTGGGGTGTTTTTGACGTTTTTTGGTGTCTCTGTTGGGTTTTGTTGGGTTCTCGTTGGTCATCGTGTTGGAAAAGGGTAAATTGTGGGTTTTGGAGAAGATCAGGTAGGTTTAGGGTGGTTTTGGGGTGGATCTATGGTTTTGGGGGATTTTCTTCCAGTTTTGGGGGTGATGCCATTCTTGTTTGGGGTGTTTTTTAAGGTTTTTGGGGTCTCTGTTTGGTTTTGTTGGTTCTCGTTGGTCATCATGGTGGAAAAGGGTAAATTGTGGGTTTTGGAGAACATCAGGTAGGTTTAGGGTGGTTTTGGGGTGGATCTATGGTTTTGGGGGATTTTCTTCCAGTTTTGGGGGTGATACCGTTCTTGTTTGGGGTGTTTTTGACGTTTTTTGGGGTCTCTGTTGGGTTTTGTTGGGTTCTCGTTGGTCATCGTGTTGGAAAAGAGTAAATTGTTGTTTTTGGAGAACATCAGGTAAGTTTAGGGTGGTTTTGGGGTGGATCTATGATTTTGGCGTATTTTCTTCCAGTTTTGGGGGTGATGCCGATATTTTTTGGGGTGTTTTTGACGTGTTTTGGGGTCTCTGTTGGGTTTTGTTTGGTTCTCGTTGGTCATCGTGTTGGAAAAGGGTAAATTGTTGTTTTCGGAGAACATCAGGTAGGTTTAGGTTGGTTTTGGGGATGAACCATGGTTTTGGGGGATTTTCTTCCAATTTTGGGGGTGATGCCGATATTTTTTGTGTTGTTTTTGACGTGTTTTGGGGTCTCCATTAGGTTTTGTTGTGTTCTTGTTGGTCATTATGTTAAATAGTTGTGGATTGTGGGTTTTGGAGAACATCAGTTAGGTTTAGTGTGGTTTTGTGGTGGATCTATGGTTTTGGCGGATTTTCTTCCAATTTTGGGGGTGATGCCGTTCTTGTTTGGGGTGTTTTTGACGTTTTTTGGTGTCTCTGTTGGGTTTTGTTGGGTTCTCGTTGGTCATCATAGTGGAAAAGTGTAAATTGTGGGTTTTGGAGAAGATCAGGTAGGTTTAGGGTGGTTTTGGGGTGGATCTATGGTTTTGGCGGATTTTCTTCCAGTTTTGGGGGTGATGCCGATATTTTTTGGTGTGTTTTTGACGTGTTTTGGGGTCTCCATTAGGTTTTGTTGTGTTCTTGTTTGTCATTATGTTAAATAGGAGTGGATTGTGGGTTTTGTAGAACATCAGGTAGGTTTAGGGTGGTTTTGTGGTGGATCTATGGTTTTGTTGTATTTTCTTCCAGTTTTGGGGGTGATGCCGTTCTTGTTTGGGGTGTTTTTGACGTTTTTTGGTGTCTCTGTTGGGTTTTGTTGGGTTCTCGTTGGTCATCGTGTTGGAAAAGGGTAAATTGTTGGTTTTGGAGAACATCAGGTAGGTTTAGGGTGGTTTTGGGGTTGATATATGGTACTCAGTTTTTTTTTTTTTTTTTTTTTTTTTTTTTTTTTGGGGGGGGGATGATCCTGGACTTTTTGTGTTGTTTTTGACGTGTTTTGGGGTCTCCGTTGTGTTTCTTTTGGTTTTCCATGGTCATCGTGTTGTAAAAGGGTAAATTGTGGGTTTTGGAGAACTTCAGGTAGGTTTAGGGGGACTTTTCGCGTGGATTCATGGTATTTGGGGTTTTCTTCTATTTTGGAGAGTGATCCTCTCCTTTCTTCGTGTGATTTTGAAGTGTTTTGGGGTTTCCGTTGCGTTTCGTTGAGTTCCTAATGCGTTTTATGGTGGTTGGGAGAGTGCTTTGGGATTAGGAGAACATCAGGTAGGTTTAGGGTGTCCTTGGGGTGGATCTATGGTATTTGGGGTTTTCTTCCAGTTTTGGGGGTGATGCCGTTCTTGTTTGGGGTGTTTTTGACGTGTTTTGGGGTCTCTGTTGTGTTTTGTTTGGTTCTCGTTGGTCATCGTGTTGGAAAAGAGTAAATTGTTGTTTTTGGAGATCATCAGGTAGGTTTAGGGTGGTTTTGGGGTGGATCTATGATTTTGGCGTATTTTCTTCCAGTTTTGGGGGTGATGCCGATATTTTTTGGGGTGTTTTTGACGTTTTTTGGGGTCTCTGTTGGGTTTTGTTGGGTTCTCGTTGGTCATCGTGATGGAAAAGGGTAAATTGTTGGTTTTGGAGAACATCAGGTAGGTTTAGGGTGGTTTTGGGGTGGATCTATGGTATTTGGGGTTTTCTTCTTTTTTTGGCGTGATCCTGTTCTTTTTTGTGTTGGTTTTGACGTGTTTTGGGGTCTCCGTTGGGTTTTGTTGTGTTCTCGTTGGTCATTATGGTGGAAAAGGGTAAATTGTGGGTTTTGGAGAACATCAGGTAGGTTTAGGGTGGTTTTGGGGTGTATCCATGGTTTTGGTGTTTTTTCTTCCAGTTTTGGGGGTGATGCCGATATTTTTTGGGGTGTTTTTGACGTGTTTTGGGGTCTCCATTAGGTTTTGTTGTGTTCTTGTTGGTCATTATGTTAAATAGGTGTGGATTGTGGGTTTTGGAGAAGATCAGTTAGGTTTAGGGTGGTTTTGGGGTGGATCTATGGTTTTGGCGGAGTTTCTTCCAATTTTGGGGGGTATGCCGATATTTTTTGGGGTGTTTTTGACGTTTTTTGGTGTCTCTGTTGGGTTTTGTTGGGTTCTCGTTGGTCATCATAGTGGAAAAGTGTAAATTGTGGGTTTTGGAGAAGATCAGGCAGGTTTAGGGTGGTTTTGGGGTGGATCTATGGTTTTGGCGTATTTTCTTCCATTTTTGGGGGTGATGCTGATATTTTTTGTGTTGTTTTTGACGTGTTTTGGGGTCTCCATTAGGTTTTGTTGTGTTCTTGTTTGTCATTATGTTAAATAGGAGTGGATTGTGGGTTTTGTAGATAATCAGGTAGGTTTAGGGTGGTTTTGGGATGGATCTATGGTTTTGGCGGATTTTCTTCCAGTTTTGGGGGTGATGCCGTTCTTGTTTGGGGTGTTTTTGACGTTTTTTGGGGTCTCTGTTGGGTTTTGTTGGGTTCTCGTTGGTCATCGTGTTGGAAAAGGGTAAATTGTGGGTTTTGGAGAACATCAGGTAGGTTTAGGGTGGTTTTTGGTGGATCAATGGTTTTGGGGGATATTCTTCCAGTTTTGGGGGTGATGCCATTTTTGTTTGGGGTGTTTTTGTCGTTTTTTGGGGTCTCTGTTGGGTTTTATTGGGTTCTCGTTGGTCATCGTGTTGGAAAAGGGTAAATTGTTGGTTTTGGAGAACATCAGGTAGGTTTAGGGTGGTTTTGGGGTGGATATATGGTACTCAGTTTTTTTTTTTTTTTTTTTTGGGGGGGGGGGGATGATCCTGGACTTTTTGTGTTGTTTTTGACGTGTTTTGGGGTCTCCGTTGTGTTTCATTGGGTTTTCCATGGTCATCGTGTTGTAAAAGTGTAAATTGTGGGTTTTGGAGAACATCAGGTAGGTTTAGGGTGGTTTTGGGGTGGATCTATGGTTTTGGGGGATTTTCTTCCAGTTTTGGGGGTGATGCCGTTCTTGTTTGGGGTGTTTTTGACGTTTTTTGGTGTCTCTGTTGGGTTTTGTTGGGTTCTCGTTGGTCATCGTGTTGGAAAAGGGTAAATTGTGTGTTTTGGAGAACATCAGGTAGGTTTAGGGTGGTTTTGGGGTGGATATATGGTACTCAGTTTTTTTTTTTTTTTTTTTTTTTGGGGTGTGGGGGTATGATCCTGGACTTTTTGTGTTGTTTTTGACGTGTTTTGGGGTCTCCGTTGTGTTTCATTTGGTTTTCCATGGTCATCGTGTTGTAAAAGGGTAAATTGTGGGTTTTGGAGAACTTCAGGTAGGTTTAGGGGGACTTTTCGCGTGGATTCATGGTATTTGGGGTTTTCTTCTATTTTGGAGAGTGATCCTCTCCTTTCTTCGTGTGATTTTGAAGTGTTTTGGGGTTTCCGTTGCGTTTCGTTGAGTTCCTGATGCGTTTTATGGTGGTTGGGAGTGTGCTTTGGGATTAGGAGAACATCAGGTAGGTTTAGGGTGTCCTTGGGGTGGATCTATGGTATTTGGGGTTTTCTTCCAGTTTTGGGGGTGATGCCGTTCTTGTTTGGGGTGTTTTTGACGTGTTTTGGGGTCTCCGTTGGGTTTTGTTGGGTTCTCGTTGGTCATCATGTTGGAAAAGGGTAAATTGTTGGTTTTGGAGAACATCAGGTAGGTTTAGGGTGGTTTTGGGGTGGATCTATGGTATTTGGCGTATTTTCTTCCAGTTTTGGGGGTGATGCCGATATTTTTTGTGTTGTTTTTGACGTGTTTTGGGGTCTCCATTAGGTTTTGTTGGGTTCTTGTTGGTCATTATGTTAAATAGGTGTGGATTGTGGGTTTTGGAGAACATCAGGTAGGTTTAGGGTGGTTTTGGGGTGGATCTATGGTTTTGGCGGATTTTCTTCCAATTTTGGGGGTGATGCCGTTCTTGTTTGGTGTGTTTTTGACGTTTTTTGGGGTCTCTGTTGGGTTTTGTTGGGTTCTCGTTGGTCATCGTGTTGGAAAAGGGTAAATTGTTGGTTTTGGAGAACATCAGGTAGGTTTACGGTTGTTTTGGGGTGGATCTATGGTTTTGGGGGATTTTCTTCCAGTTTTGGGGGTGATGCCATTTTTGTTTGGGGTGTTTTTTTTATGTTTTTGGGGTCTCTGTTTGGTTTTGTTGGGTTCTCGTTGGTCATCGTGTTGGAAAAGGGTAAATTGTGTGTTTTGGAGAACATCAGGTAGGTTTAGGGTGGTTTTGGGGTGGATATATGGTACTCAGTTTTTTTTTTTTTTTTTTTTTTGGGGGGGGGGGGAGATGATCCTGGACTTTTTGTGTTGTTTTTGACGTGTTTTGGGGTCTCCGTTGTGTTTCATTTGGTTTTCCATGGTCATCGTGTTGTAAAAGGGTAAATTGTGGGTTTTGGAGAACTTCAGGTAGGTTTAGGGGGACTTTTCGCGTGGATTCATGGTATTTGGGGTTTTCTTCTATTTTGGAGAGTGATCCTCTCCTTTCTTCGTGTGATTTTGACGTGTTTTGGGGTTTCCGTTGCGTTTCGTTGAGTTCCTAATGCGTTTTATGGTGGTTGGGAGTGTGCTTTGGGATTAGGAGAACATCAGGTAGGTTTAGGGTGTCCTTGGGGTGGATCTATGGTATTTGGGGTTTTCTTCCAGTTTTGGGGGTGATGCCGTTCTTGTTTGGGGTGTTTTTGACGTGTTTTGGGGTCTCCATTAGGTTTTGTTGGGTTCTTGTTTGCCATTATGTTAAATAGGAGTGGATTGTGGGTTTTGTAGAACATCAGGTAGGTTTAGGGTGGTTTTGGGGTGGATCTATGGTATTTGGCGTATTTTCTTCCAGTTTTGGGGGTGATGCCGATATTTTTTGTGTTGTTTTTGACGTGTTTTGGGGTCTCCATTAGGTTTTGTTGGGTTCTCGTTGGTCATCGTGTTGGAAAAGGGTAAATTGTGGGTTTTGGAGAAGATCAGGTAGGTTTAGGGTGGTTTTGGGGTGGATCTATGGTTTTGGGGGATATTCTTCCAGTTTTGGGGGTGATGCCATTTTTTTTTGGGGTGTTTTTATCGTTTTTTGGGGTCTCTGTTGGGTTTTGTTGGGTTCTCGTTGGTCATCGTGTTGGAAAAGGGTAAATTGTGGGTTTTGGAGAACATCAGGTAGGTTTAGGGTGGTTTTGGGGTGGATATATGCTACTCAGTTTTTTTTTTTTTTTTTTTTTTTGGGGGGTGGGGGGATGATCCTGGACTTTTTGTGTTGTTTTTGACGTGTTTTGGGGTCTCCGTTGTGTTTCATTTGGTTTTCCATGGTCATCGTGTTGTAAAAGGGTAAATTGTGGGTTTTGGAGAACTTCAGGTTGGTTTAGGGGGACTTTTCGCGTGGATTCATGGTATTTGGGGTTTTCTTCTATTTTGGAGAGTGATCCTCTCCTTTCTTCGTGTGATTTTGAAGTGTTTTGGGGTTTCCGTTGCGTTTCGTTGAGTTCCTGATGCGTTTTATGGTGGTTGGGAGTGTGCTTTGGGATTAGGAGAACATCAGGTAGGTTTAGGGTGTCCTTGGGGTGGATCTATGGTATTTGGGGTTTTCTTCCAGTTTTGGGGGTGATGCCGTTCTTGTTTGGGGTGTTTTTGACGTTTTTTGGGGTCTCCATTAGGTTTTGTTGGGTTCTTGTTTGTCATTATGTTAAATAGGAGTGGATTGTTGGTTTTGGAGAACATCAGGTAGGTTTAGGGTGGTTTTGGGGTGGATCTATGGTATTTGGGGTTTTCTTCTATTTTTTGGCGTGATCCTGTTCTTTTTTGGGGTGTTTTTGACGTTTTTTGGGGTCTCTGTTGGGTTTTGTTGGGTTCTCGTTGGTCATCGTGTTGGAAAAGAGTAAATTGTTGGTTTTGTAGAACATCAGGTAGGTTTAGGGTGGTTTTGGGGTGGATCTATGGTATTTGGGGTTTTCTTCTGTTTTTTTGGCGTGATCCTGTTCTTTTTTGTGTTGGTTTTGACGTGTTTTGGGGTCTCCGTTGGGTTTTGTTGTGTTCTCGTTGGTCATTATGGTGGAAAATGGTACATTGTGGGTTTTGGAGAACATCAGGTAGGTTTAGGGTGGTTTTGGGGTGGATCTATGGTTTTGGCGTATTTTCTTCCAGTTTTGGGGGTGATGCCGTTCTTGTTTGGGGTGTTTTTGACGTTTTTTGGTGTCTCTGTTGGGTTTTGTTGGGTTCTCGTTGGTCATCGTGTTGGAAAAGGGTAAATTGTGGGTTTTGGAGAACATCAGGTAGGTTTAGGGTGGTTTTGGGGTGGATCTATGGTATTTGGGGTTTTCTTCTATTTTTTGGCGTGATCCTGTTCTTTTTTTTTGGGTGTATTTGACGTGTTTTGGGGTCTCCGTTGGGTTTTGTTGTGTTCTCGTTGGTCATTATGGTGGAAAAGGGTAAATTGTGGGTTTTGGAGAACATCAGGTAGGTTTAGGGTGGTTTTGGGGTGGATCTATGGTTTTGGCGTATTTTCTTCCAGTTTTGGGGGTGATGCCGATATTTTTTGGGGTGTTTTTGACGTGTTTTGGGGTCTCCATTTGGTTTTGTTGGGTTCTTGTTTGTCATTATTTTAAATAGGTGTGGATTGTGGGTTTTGGAGAAGATCAGGTAGGTTTAGGGTGGTTTTGGGGTGGATCTATGGTTTTGGCGTATTTTCTTCCAGTTTTGGGGGTGATGCCGATATTTTTTGGGGTGTTTTTGACGTTTTTTGGGGTCTCTGTTGGGTTTTGTTGGGTTCTCGTTGGTCATCGTGTTGGAAAAGGGTAAATTGCTGGTTTTATAGAACATCAGGTAGGTTTAGGGTGGTTTTGGGGTGGATCTATGGTATTTGGGGTTTTCTTCTGTTTTTTTGGCGTGATCCTGTTCTTTTTTGTGTTGTTTTTGACGTGTTTTGGGGTCTCCGTTGGGTTTTGTTGTGTTCTCGTTGGTCATTATGGTGGAAAAGGGTAAATTGTGGGTTTTGGAGAACATCAGGTAGGTTTAGGGTGGTTTTGGGGTGGATATATGGTACTCATTTTTTTTTTTTTTTTTTTTTTTGGGGGGGGGGGGGGATGATCCTGGACTTTTTGTGTTGTTTTTGACGTGTTTTGGGGTCTCCGTTGTGTTTCATTTGGTTTTCCATGGTCATCGTGTTGTAAAAGGGTAAATTGTGGGTTTTGGAGAACTTCAGGTAGGTTTAGGGGGACTTTTCGCGTGCATTCATGGTATTTGGGGTTTTCTTCTATTTTGGAGAGTGATCCTCTCCTTTCTTCGTGTGATTTTGAAGTGTTTTGGGGTTTCCGTTGCGTTTCGTTGAGTTCCTAATGCGTTTTATGGTGGTTGGGAGTGTGCTTTGGGATTAGGAGAACATCAGGTAGGTTTAGGGTGTCCTTGGGGTGGATCTATGGTATTTGGGGTTTTCTTCCAGTTTTGGGGGTGATGCCGTTCTTGTTTGGGGTGTTTTTGACGTGTTTTGGGGTCTCCATTAGGTTTTGTTGGGTTCTTGTTTGTCATTATGTTAAATAGGAGTGGATTGTGGGTTTTGTAGAACATCAGGTAGGTTGAGGGTGGTTTTGGGGTGGATCTATGGTTTTGGCGTATTTTCTTCCAGTTTTGGGGGTGATGCCGTTCTTGTTTGGGGTGTTTTTGACGTTTTTTGGGGTCTCTGTTGGGTTTTGTTGGGTTCTCGTTGGTCATCGTGTTGGAAAAGGGTAAATTGTGGGTTTTGGAGAACATCAGGTAGGTTTAGGGTGGTTTTGGGGTGGATCTATGGTATTTGGCGTATTTTCTTCCAGTTTTGGGGGTGATGCCGATATTTTTTGTGTTGTTTTTGACGTGTTTTGGGGTCTCCATTAGGTTTTGTTGGGTTCTTGTTTGTCATTATGTTAAATAGGTGTGGATTGTGGGTTTTGTAGAACATCAGGTAGGTTGAGGGTGGTTTTGGGGTGGATCTATGGTTTTGGTGTATTTTCTTCCAGTTTTGGGGGTGATGCCGTTCTTGTTTGGGGTGTTTTTGACGTTTTTTGGGGTCTCTGTTGGGTTTTGTTGGGTTCTCGTTGGTCATCGTGTTGGAAAAGGGTAAATTGTGGGTTTTGGAGAACATCAGGTAGGTTTAGGGTGGTTTTGGGGTGGATCTATGGTATTTGGGGTTTTCTTCTATTTTTTGGCGTGATCCTGTTCTTTTTTGGGGTGTTTTGGACGTGTTTTGTGGTCTCCGTTGGGTTTTGTTTTGTTCTTGTTGGTCATTATGTTAAATAGGAGTGGATTGTGGGTTTTGGAGAACATCAGGTAGGTTTAGGGTGGTTTTGGGATGGATCTATGGTTTTGGCGGATTTTCTTCCAGTTTTGGGGGTGATGCCGTTCTTGTTTGGGGTTTTTTTGACGTTTTTTGGGGTCTCTGTTGGGTTTTGTTGGGTTCTCGTTGGTCATCGTGTTGGAAAAGGGTAAATTGTGGGTTTTGGAGAAGATCAGGTAGGTTTAGGGTGGTTTTGGGGTGGATCTATGGTATTTGGGGTTTTCTTCTGTTTTTTTTTGGCGTGATCCTGTTCTTTTTTGTGTTGTTTTTGACGTGTTTTGGGGTCTCCGTTGGGTTTTGTTGTGTTCTCGTTGGTCATCATGTTGGAAAAGTGTAAATTGTGGGTTTTGGAGAAGATCAGGTAGGTTTAGGGTGGTTTTGGGGTGGATCTATGGTTTTGGCGTATTTTCTTCCAGTTTTGGGGGTGATGCCGATATTTTTTGGGGTGTTTTTGACGTGTTTTTGTGTCTCCATTAGGTTTTGTTGTGTTCTCGTTGGTCATCATGTTGGAAAAGTGTAAATTGTGGGTTTTGGAGAAGATCAGGTAGGTTTAGGGTGGTTTTGGGGTGGATCTATGGTTTTGGCGTATTTTCTTCCAGTTTTGGGGGTGATGCCGATATTTTTTGGGGTGTTTTTGACGTGTTTTGGGGTCTCCATTAGGTTTTGTTGTGTTCTTGTTGGTCATTATGTTAAATAGGAGTGGATTGTGGGTTTTGGAGAAGATCAGGTAGGTTTAGGGTGGTTTTGTGGTGGATCTATGGTTTTGGCGGATTTTCTTCCAGTTTTGGGGGTGATGCCGTTCTTGTTTGGGGTGTTTTTGACGTTTTTTGGGGTCTCTGTTGGGTTTTGTTGGGTTCTCGTTGGTCATCGTGTTGGAAAAGGGTAAATTGTGGGTTTTGGAGAACATCAGGTAGGTTTAGGGTGGTTTTGGGGTGGATATATGGTACTCAGTTTTTTTTTTTTTTTTTTGGGGGGGGGGGGATGATCCTGGACTTTTTGTGTTGTTTTTGACGTGTTTTGGGGTCTCCGTTGTGTTTCATTGGGTTTTCCATGTTCATCGTGTTGTAAAAGTGTAAATTGTGGGTTTTGGAGAACTTCAGGTAGGTTTAGGGGAACTTTTCGCGTGGATTCATGGTATTTGGGGTTTTCTTCTATTTTGGAGAGTGATCCTCTCCTTTCTTCGTGTGATTTTGAAGTGTTTTGGGGTTTCCGTTGCGTTTCGTTGAGTTCCTAATGCGTTTTATGGTGGTTGGGAGTGTGCTTTGGGATTAGGAGAACATCAGGTAGGTTTAGGGTGTCCTTGGGGTGGATCTATGGTATTTGGGGTTTTCTTCCAGTTTTGGGGGTGATGCCGTTCTTGTTTGGGGTGTTTTTGACGTGTTTTGGGGTCTCCGTTGGGTTTTGTTGTGTTCTTGTTGGTTATTATGTTAAATAGGTGTGGATTGTGGGTTTTGGAGAACATCAGGTAGGTTTAGGGTGGTTTTGGGGTGGATCTATGGTTTTGGCGGATTTTCTTCCAATTTTGGGGGTGATGCCGATATTTTTTGTGTTGTTTTTGACGTTTTTTGGGGTCTCTGTTGGGTTTTGTTGGGTTCTCGTTGGTCATCGTGTTGGAAAAGGGTAAATTGTGGGTTTTGGAGAACATCAGGTAGGTTTAGGGTGGTTTTGGGGTGGATCTATGGTTTTGGGGGATATTCTTCCAGTTTTGGGGGTGATGCCATTTTTGTTTGGGGTGTTTTTTTTTATGTTTTTGGGGTCTCTGTTTGGTTTTGTTGTGTTCTCGTTGGTCATCATGGTGGAAAAGTGTAAATTGTGGGTTTTGGAGAACATCAGGTAGGTTTAGGGTGGTTTTGGGGTGGATATATTGTACTCAGTTTTTTTTTTTTTTTTTTTTTTTGGGGGGGGGGGGGGGATGATCCTGGACTTTTTGTGTTGTTTTTGACGTGTTTTGGGGTCTCCGTTGTGTTTCATTTGGTTTTCCATGGTCATCGTGTTGTAAAAGGGTAAATTGTGGGTTTTGGAGAACTTCAGGTAGGTTTAGGGGGACTTTTCGCGTGGATTCATGGTATTTGGGGTTTTCTTCTATTTTGGAGAGTGATCCTCTCCTTTCTTCGTGTGATTTTGAAGTGTTTTGGGGTTTCCGTTGCGTTTCGTTGAGTTCCTAATGCGTTTTATGGTGGTTGGGAGTGTGCTTTGGGATTAGGAGAACATCAGGTAGGTTTAGGGTGTCCTTGGGGTGGATCTATGGTATTTGGGGTTTTCTTCCAGTTTTGGGGGTGATGCCGTTCTTGTTTGGGGTGTTTTTGACGTGTTTTGGGGTCTCCATTAGGTTTTGTTGGGTTCTTGTTTGTCATTATATTAAATAAGAGTGGATAGTGGGTTTTGTAGAACATCAGGTAGGTTGAGGGTGGTTTTGGGGTGGATCTATGGTATTTGGCGTATTTTCTTCCAGTTTTGGGGGTGATGCCGATATTTTTTGTGTTGTTTTTGACGTGTTTTGGGGTCTCCATTAGGTTTTGTTGTGTTCTTGTTGGTCATTATGTTAAATAGGTGTGGATTGTGGGTTTTGGAGAACATCAGGTAGGTTTAGGGTGGTTTTGGGGTGGATCTATGGTTTTGGCGGATTTTCTTCCAATTTTGGGGGCGATGCCGTTCTTGTTTGGGGTGTTTTTGACGTTTTTTGGGGTCTCCGTTGGGTTTTGTTGGGTTCTCGTTGGTCATCATAGTGGAAAAGTGTAAATTGTGGGTTTTGGAGAACATCAGGTAGGTTTAGGGTGGTTTTGGGGTGGATCTATGGTTTTGGCGTATTTTCTTCCAGTTTTGGGGGTGATGCCGATATTTTTTGTGTTGTTTTTGACATGTTTTGGGGTCTCCATTAGGTTTTGTTGTGTTCTTGTTTGTCATTATGTTAAATAGGAGTGGATTGTGGGTTTTGGAGAACATCAGGTAGGTTTAGGGTGGTTTTGGGGTGGATCTATGGTTTTGGCGTATTTTCTTCCAGTTTTGGGGGTGATGCCGTTCTTGTTTGGGGTGTTTTTGACGTTTTTTGGGGTCTCTGTTGGGTTTTGTTGGGTTCTCGTTGGTCATCGTGTTGGAAAAGGGTAAATTGTGGGTTTTGGAGAACATCAGGTAGGTTTAGGGTGGTTTTGGGGTGGATCTATGGTATTTGGGGTTTTCTTCTGTTTTTTTTTGGCGTGATCCTGTTCTTTTTTGTGTTGTTTTTGACGTGTTTTGGGGTCTCCGTTGGGTTTTGTTGGGTTCTCGTTGGTCATCATGTTGGAAAAGTGTAAATTGTGGGTTTTGGAGAAGATCAGGTAGGTTTAGGGTGGTTTTGGGGTGGATATATGGTACTCAGTTTTTTTTTTTTTTTTTTTTTTGGGGGGGGGGGGATGATCCTGGACTTTTTGTGTTGTTTTTGACGTGTTTTGGGGTCTCCGTTGTGTTTCATTGGGTTTTCCATGGTCATCGTGTTGTAAATGTGTAAATTGTGGGTTTTGGAGAACTTCAGGTAGGTTTAGGGGAACTTTTCGCGTGGATTCATGGTATTTGGGGTTTTCTTCTATTTTGGAGAGTGATCCTCTCCTTTCTTCGTGTGATTTTGAAGTGTTTTGGGGTTTCCGTTGCGTTTCGTTGAGTTCCTAATGCGTTTTATGGTGGTTGGGAGTGTGCTTTGGGATTAGGAGAACATCAGGTAGGTTTAGGGTGTCCTTGGGGTGGATCTATGGTATTTGGGGTTTTCTTCCAGTTTTGGGGGTGATGCCGTTCTTGTTTGGGGTGTTTTTGACGTGTTTTGGGGTCTCCGTTGGGTTTTGTTGGGTTCTCGTTGGTCATCATGTTGGAAAAGTGTAAATTGCGGGTTTTGGAGAACATCAGGTAGGTTTACGGTGGTTTTGGGGTGGATCTATGGTTTTGGTGTATTTTCTTCCAGTTTTGGGGGTGATGCCGATATTTTTTGGGGTGTTTTTGACGTGTTTTGGGGTCTCCATTAGGTTTTGTTGGGTTGTCGTTGGTCATCGTGTTGGAAAAGGGTAAATTGTGGGTTTTGGAGAACATCAGGTAGGTTGAGGGTGGTTTTGGGGTGGATCTATGGTATTTGGGGTTTTCTTCTATTTTTTGGCGTGATCCTGTTCTTTTTTGGCGTGTTTTTGACGTGTTTTGGGGTCTCCGTTGGTTTTTTTTGTGTTCTTGTTGGTCATTATGTTAAATAGGTGTGGATTGTGGGTTTTGGAGAACATCAGGTAGATTTAGGGTGGTTTTGGGGTGTATCTATTGTTTTGGCGGATTTTCTTCCAGTTTTGGGGGTGATGCCGTTCTTGTTTGGGGTGTTTTTGACGTGTTTTGGGGTCTCTGTTGGGTTTTGTTGGGTTCTCGTTGGTCATCGTGTTGGAAAAGAGTAAATTGTTGGTTTTGGAGAACATCAGGTAGGTTTAGGGTGGTTTTGGGGTGGATCTATGGTATTTGGGGTTTTCTTCTGTTTTTTTGGCGTGATCCTGTTCTTTTTTGTGTTGTTTTTGACGTGTTTTGGGGTCTCCGTTGGGTTTTGTTGTGTTCTCGTTGGTCATTATGGTGGAAAAGGGTAAATTGTGGGTTTTGGAGAACATCAGGTAGATTTAGGGTCGTTTTGGGGTGGATCTATGGTTTTGGTGTATTTTCTTCCAGTTTTGGGGGTGATGCCGATATTTTTTGGGGTGTTTTTGACGTGTTTTGGGGTCTCCATTAGGTTTTGTTGTGTTCTTGTTGGTTATTATGTTAAATAGGTGTGGATTGTGGGTTTTGGAGAAGATCAGGTAGGTTTAGGGTGGTTTTGTGGTGGATCTATTGTTTTGGCGCATTTTCTTCCAATTTTGGGGGTGATGCCGTTCTTGTTTGGGGTGTTTTTGAAGTGTTTTGGGGTCTCTGTTGGGTTTTGTTGGGTTCTCGTTGGTCATCATAGTGGAAAAGTGTAAATTGTGGGTTTTGGAGAAGATCAGGTAGGTTTGGGGTGGTTTTGGGGTGGATCTATGGTTTTGGCGTATTTTCTTCCAGTTTTGGGGGTGATGCCGATATTTTTTGGGGTGTTTTTGACGTTTTTTGCTGTCTCTGTTGGGTTTTGTTGGGTTCTCGTTGGTCATCGTGTTGGAAAAGGGTAAATTGTGGGTTTTGGAGAACATCAGGTAGGTTTAGGGTGGTTTTGGGGTGGATCTATGGTTTTGGGGGATTTTCTTCCAGTTTTGGGGGTGATGCCATTTTTGTTTGGGGTGTTTTTTTTTATGTTTTTGGGGTCTCTGTTTGGTTTTGTTGGGTTCTCGTTGGTCATCATGGTGGAAAAGTGTAAATTGTGGGTTTTGTAGAACATCAGGTAGGTTTAGGGTGGTTTTGGGGTGGATATATGGTACTCAGTTTTTTTTTTTTTTTTTTTTTTTTTGGGGGGGGGGGGATGATCCTGGACTTTTTGTGTTGTTTTTGACGTGTTTTGGGGTCTCCGTTGTGTTTCATTTGGTTTTCCATGGTCATCGTGTTGTAAAAGGGTAAATTGTGGGTTTTGGAGAACTTCAGGTAGGTTTAGGGGGACTTTTCGCGTGCATTCATGGTATTTGGGGTTTTCTTCTATTTTGGAGAGTGATCCTCTCCTTTCTTCGTGTGATTTTGAAGTGTTTTGGGGTTTCCGTTGCGTTTCGTTGAGTTCCTAATGCGTTTTATGGTGGTTGGGAGTGTGCTTTGGGATTAGGAGAACATCAGGTAGGTTTAGGGTGTCCTTGGGGTGGATCTATGGTATTTGGGGTTTTCTTCCAGTTTTGGGGGTGATGCCGTTCATGTTTGGGGTGTTTTTGACGTGTTTTGGGGTTACTGTTGTGTTTTGTTTGGTTCTCGTTGGTCATCGTGTTGGAAAAGAGTAAATTGTTGTTTTTGGAGAACATCAGGTAGGTTTAGGGTGGTTTTGGGGTGGATCTATGATTTTGGCGTATTTTCTTCCAGTTTTGGGGGTGATGCCGATATTTTTTGGGGTGTTTTTGACGTTTTTTGGGGTCTCTGTTGGGTTTTGTTGGGTTCTCGTTGGTCATCGTGATGGAAAAGTGTAAATTGTTGGTTTTGGAGAACATCAGGTAGGTTTAGGGTGGTTTTGGGGTGGATCTATGGTATTTGGGGTTGTCTTCTGTTTTTTGGCGTGATCCTGTTCTTTTTTGTGTTGTTTTTGACGTGTTTTGGGGTCTCCGTTGGGTTTTGTTGTGTTCTCGTTGGTCATTATGGTGGAAAAGGGTAAATTGTGGGTTTTGGAGAAGATCAGGTAGGTTTAGGGTGGTTTTGGGGTGGATCTATGGTTTTGGTGTATTTTCTTCCAGTTTTGGGGGTGATGCCGATATTTTTTGTGTTGTTTTTGACGTGTTTTGGGGTCTCCATTAGGTTTTGTTGTGTTCTTGTTGGTCATTATGTTAAATAGGTGTGGATTGTGGGTTTTGGAGAACATCAGGTAGGTTTAGGGTGGTTTTGGGGTGGATCTATGGTTTTGGCGGATTTTCTTCCAATTTTGGGGGGTATGCCGATATTTTTTGGGGTGTTTTTGACGTTTTTTGGTGTCTCTGTTGGGTTTTGTTGGGTTCTCGTTGGTCATCATAGTGGAAAAGTGTAAATTGTGGGTTTTGGAGAACATCAGGTAGGTTTAGGGTGGTTTTGTGGTGGATCTATGGTTTTGGCGGATTTTCTTCCAATTTTGGGGGTGATGCCGTTCTTGTTTGGGGTGTTTTTGACGTTTTTTGGGGTCTCTGTTGGGTTTTGTTGGGTTCTCGTTGGTCATCGTGTTGGAAAAGGGTAAATTGTGGGTTTTGGAGAACATCAGGTAGGTTTAGGGTGGTTTTGGGGTGGATCTATGGTTTTGGCGGATTTTCTTCCAGTTTTGGGGGTGATGCCATTTTTGTTTGGGTTTTTTTTTTTTTTATGTTTTTGGGGTCTCTGTTTGGTTTTGTTGGGTTCTCGTTGGTCATCATGGTGGAAAAGTGTAAATTGTGGGTTTTGGAGAACATCAGGTAGGTTTAGGGTGGTTTTGGGGTGGATATATGGTACTCAGTTTTTTTTTTTTTTTTTTTTTTGGGGGGGGGGGGGATGATCCTGGACTTTTTGTGTTGTTTTTGACGTGTTTTGGGGTCTCCGTTGTGTTTCATTTGGTTTTCCATGGTCATCGTGTTGTAAAAGGGTAAATTGTGGGTTTTGGAGAACTTCAGGTAGGTTTAGGGGGACTTTTCGCGTGGATTCATGGTATTTGGGGTTTTCTTCTATTTTGGAGAGTGATCCTCTCCTTTCTTCGTGTGATTTTGAAGTGTTTTGGGGTTTCCGTTGCGTTTCGTTGAGTTCCTAATGCGTTTTATGGTGGTTGGGAGTGTGCTTTGGGATTAGGAGAACATCAGGTAGGTTTAGGGTGTCCTTGGGGTGGATCTATGGTATTTGGGGTTTTCTTCCAGTTTTGGGGGTGATGCCGTTCTTGTTTGGGGTGTTTTTGACGTGTTTTGGGGTCTCCGTTGGGTTTTGTTGGGTTCTCGTTGGTCATCATGTTGGAAAAGGGTAAATTGTGGGTTTTGGAGAACATCAGGTAGGTTTAGGGTGGTTTTGGGGTGGATCTATGGTATTTGGCGTATTTTCTTCCAGTTTTGGGGGTGATGCCGATATTTTTTGTGTTGTTTTTGACGTGTTTTGGGGTCTCCATTAGGTTTTGTTGGGTTCTTGTTTGTCATTATGTTAAATAGGTGTGGATTGTGGGTTTTGGAGAACATCAGGTAGGTTGAGGGTGGTTTTGGGGTGGATCTATGGTTTTGGCGTATTTTCTTCCAATTTTGGGGGTGATGCCGTTCTTGTTTGGGGTGTTTTTGACGTTTTTTGGGGTCTCTGTTGGGTTTTGTTGGGTTCTCGTTGGTCATCGTGTTGGTAAAGGGTAAATTGTGGGTTTTGGAGAACATCAGGTAGGTTTAGGGTGGTTTTGGGGTGGATCTATGGTTTTGGCGGATTTTCTTCCAGTTTTGGGGGTGATGCCATTTTTGTTTGGGGTGGTTTTTTTTATGTTTTTGGGGTCTCTGTTTGGTTTTGTTGGGTTCTCGTTGGTCATCATGGTGGAAAAGTGTAAATTGTGGGTTTTGGAGAAGATCAGGTAGGTTTAGGGTGGTTTTGGGGTGGATATATGGTACTCAGTTTTTTTTTTTTTTTTTTTTTTGGGGGGGGGGGGATGATCCTGGACTTTTTGTGTTGTTTTTGACGTGTTTTGGGGTCTGCGTTGTGTTTCATTTGGTTTTCCATGGTCATCGTGTTGTAAAAGGGTAAATTGTGGGTTTTGGAGAACTTCAGGTAGGTTTAGGGGGACTTTTCGCGTGGATTCATGGTATTTGGGGTTTTCTTCTATTTTGGAGAGTGATCCTCTCCTTTCTTCGTGTGATTTTGAAGTGTTTTGGGGTTTCCGTTGCGTTTCGTTGAGTTCCTAATGCGTTTTATGGTGGTTGGGAGTGTGCTTTGGGATTAGGAGAACATCAGGTAGGTTTAGGGAGTCCTTGGGGTGGATCTATGGTATTTGGGGTTTTCTTCCAGTTTTGGGGGTGATGCCGTTCTTGTTTGGGGTGTTTTTGACGTGTTTTGGGGTCTCCATTAGGTTTTGTTGGGTTCTTGTTTGCCATTATGTTAAATAAGAGTGGATTGTTGGTTTTGTAGAACATCAGGTAGGTTTAGGGTGGTTTTGGGGTGGATCTATGGTTTTGGTGTATTTTCTTCCAGTTTTGGGGGTGATGCCGATATTTTTTGGGGTGTTTTTGACGTTTTTTGGGGTCTCTGTTGGGTTTTGTTGGGTTCTCGTTGGTCATCGTGTTGGAAAAGGGTAAATTGTGGGTTTTGGAGAACATCAGGTAGGTTTAGGGTGGTTTTGGGGTCGATCTATGGTATTTGGCGTATTTTCTTCCAGTTTCGGGGGTGATGCCGATATTTTTTGTGTTGTTTTTGACGTGTTTTGGGGTCTCCATTAGGTTTTGTTGGGTTCGTGTTGGTCATTATGTTAAATAGGAGTGGATTGTGGGTTTTGGAGAACATCAGGTAGGTTTAGGGTGGTTTTGGGGTGGATCTATGGTTTTGGCGTATTTTCTTCCAGTTTTGGGGGTGATGCCGTTCTTGTTTGGGGTGTTTTTGACGTTTTTTGGTGTCTCTGTTGGGTTTTGTTGGGTTCTCGTTGGTCATCGTGTTGGAAAAGGGTAAATTGTGGGTTTTGGAGAACATCAGGTAGGTTTAGGGTGGTTTTGGGGTGGATATATGCTACTCAGTTTTTTTTTTGTTGTTGTTTTTGGGGGGGGGGGGGGGGGATGATCCTGGACTTTTTGTGTTGTTTTTGACGTGTTTTGGGGTCTCCGTTGTGTTTCATTTGGTTTTCCATGGTCATCGTGTTGTAAAAGGGTAAATTGTGGGTTTTGGAGAACTTCAGGTAGGTTTAGGGGGACTTTTCGCGTGCATTCATGGTATTTGGGGTTTTCTTCTATTTTGGAGAGTGATCCTCTCCTTTCTTCGTGTGATTTTGAAGTGTTTTGGGGTTTCCGTTGCGTTTCGTTGAGTTCCTAATGCGTTTTATGGTGGTTGGGAGTGTGCTTTGGGATTAGGAGAACATCAGGTAGGTTTAGGGTGTCCATGGATTGGATCTATGGTATTTGGGGTTTTCTTCCAGTTTTGGGGGTGATGCCGTTCTTGTTTGGGGTGTTTTTGACGTGTTTTGGGGTCTCCGTTGGGTTTTGTTGGGTTCTCGTTGGTCATCATGTTGGAAAAGGGTAAATTGTGGGTTTTGGAGAACATCAGGTAGGTTTAGGGTGGTTTTGGGGTGGATCTATGGTATTTGGCGTATTTTCTTCCAGTTTTGGGGGTGATGCCGATATTTTTTGTGTTGTTTTTGACGTGTTTTGGGGTCTCCATTAGGTTTTGTTGGGTTCTTGTTTGTCATTATGTTAAATAGGTGTGGATTGTGGGTTTTGGAGAACATCAGGTAGGTTTAGGGTGGTTTTGTGGTGGATCTATGGTTTTGGCGTATTTTCTTCCAATTTTGGGGGTGATGCCGTTCTTGTTTGGGGTGTTTTTGACGTTTTTTGGGGTCTCTGTTGGGTTTTGTTGGGTTCTCGTTGGTCATCGTGTTGGTAAAGGGTAAATTGTGGGTTTTGGAGAACATCAGGTAGGTTTAGGGTGGTTTTGGGGTGGATCTATGGTTTTGGCGGATTTTCTTCCAGTTTTGGGGGTGATGCCATTTTTGTTTGGGGTGGTTTTTTTTATGTTTTTGGGGTCTCTGTTTGGTTTTGTTGGGTTCTCGTTGGTCATCATGGTGGAAAAGTGTAAATTGTGGGTTTTGGAGAACATCAGGTAGGTTTAGGGTGGTTTTGGGGTGGATATATGGTACTCAGTTTTTTTTTTTTTTTTTTTTTTTGGGGGGGGGGGGGATGATCCTGGACTTTTTGTGTTGTTTTTGACGTGTTTTGGGGTCTGCGTTGTGTTTCATTTGGTTTTCCATGGTCATCGTGTTGTAAAAGGGTAAATTGTGGGTTTTGGAGAACTTCAGGTAGGTTTAGGGGGACTTTTCGCGTGGATTCATGGTATTTGGGGTTTTCTTCTATTTTGGAGAGTGATCCTCTCCTTTCTTCGTGTGATTTTGAAGTGTTTTGGGGTTTCCGTTGCGTTTCGTTGAGTTCCTAATGCGTTTTATGGTGGTTGGGAGTGTGCTTTGGGATTAGGAGAACATCAGGTAGGTTTAGGGAGTCCTTGGGGTGGATCTATGGTATTTGGGGTTTTCTTCCAGTTTTGGGGGTGATGCCGTTCTTGTTTGGGGTGTTTTTGACGTGTTTTGGGGTCTCCATTAGGTTTTGTTGGGTTCTTGTTTGCCATTATGTTAAATAAGAGTGGATTGTTGGTTTTGTAGAACATCAGGTAGGTTTAGGGTGGTTTTGGGGTGGATCTATGGTTTTGGTGTATTTTCTTCCAGTTTTGGGGGTGATGCCGATATTTTTTGGGGTGTTTTTGACGTTTTTTGGGGTCTCTGTTGGGTTTTGTTGGGTTCTCGTTGGTCATCGTGTTGGAAAAGGGTAAATTGTGGGTTTTGGAGAACATCAGGTAGGTTTAGGGTGGTTTTGGGGTCGATCTATGGTATTTGGCGTATTTTCTTCCAGTTTCGGGGGTGATGCCGATATTTTTTGTGTTGTTTTTGACGTGTTTTGGGGTCTCCATTAGGTTTTGTTGGGTTCGTGTTGGTCATTATGTTAAATAGGAGTGGATTGTGGGTTTTGGAGAACATCAGGTAGGTTTAGGGTGGTTTTGGGGTGGATCTATGGTTTTGGCGTATTTTCTTCCAATTTTGGGGGTGATGCCGTTCTTGTTTGGGGTGTTTTTGACGTGTTTTGGGGTCTCCGTTGGGTTTTGTTGGGTTCTCGTTGGTCATCGTGTTGGAAAAGGGTAAATTGTGGGTTTTGGAGAACATCAGGTAGGTTTAGGGTGGTTTTGGGGTGGATATATGCTACTCAGTTTTTTTTTTTGTTGTTGTTTTTGGGGGGGGGGGGATGATCCTGGACTTTTTGTGTTGTTTTTGACGTGTTTTGGGGTCTCCGTTGTGTTTCATTTGGTTTTCCATGGTCATCGTGTTGTAAAAGGGTAAATTGTGGGTTTTGGAGAACTTCAGGTAGGTTTAGGGGGACTTTTCGCGTGGATTCATGGTATTTGGGGTTTTCTTCTATTTTGGAGAGTGATCCTCTCCTTTCTTCGTGTGATTTTGAAGTGTTTTGGGGTTTCCGTTGCGTTTCGTTGAGTTCCTAATGCGTTTTATGGTGGTTGGGAGTGTGCTTTGGGATTAGGAGAACATCAGGTAGGTTTAGGGTGTCCTTGGGGTGGATCTATGGTATTTGGGGTTTTCTTCCAGTTTTGGGGGTGATGCCTTTCTTGTTTGGGGTGTTTTTGACGTTTTTTGGGGTCTCCGTTGGGTTTTGTTGGGTTCTCGTTGGTCATCATGGTGGAAAAATGTAAATTGTGGGTTTTGGAGAACATCAGGTAGGTTTAGGGTGGTTTTGGGGTGGATCTATGGTATTTGGCGTATTTTCTTCCAGTTTTGGGGGTGATGCCGATATTTTTTGTGTTGTTTTTGACGTGTTTTGGGGTCTCCATTAGGTTTTGTTGGGTTCTTGTTTGTCATTATGTTAAATAGGTGTGGATTGTGGGTTTTGGAGAACATCAGGTAGGTTTAGGGTGGTTTTGTGTTGGATCTATGGTTTTGGCGTATTTTCTTCCAATTTTGGGGGTGATGCCGTTCTTGTTTGGGGTGTTTTTGACGTTTTTTGGGGTCTCTGTTGGGTTTTGTTGGGTTCTCGTTGGTCATCATGTTGGAAAAGTGTAAATTGTGGGTTTTGGAGAACATCAGGTAGGTTTAGGGTGGTTTTGGGGTGGATCTATGGTTTTGGTGTATTTTCTTCCAGTTTTGGGGGTGATGCCGATATTTTTTGGGGTGTTTTTGACGTGTTTTGGGGTCTCCATTAGGTTTTGTTGTGTTCTTGTTGGTCATTATGTTAAATAGGTGTGGATTGTGGGTTTTGGAGAACATCACGTAGGTTTAGGGTGGTTTTGGGGTGGATCTATTGTTTTGGCGGATTTTCTTCCAATTTTGGGGGTGATGCCGTTCTTGTTTGGGGTGTTTTTGACGTTTTTTGGGGTCTCTGTTGGGTTTTGTTGGGTTCTCGTTGGTCATCATGTTGGAAAAGTGTAAATTGTGGGTTTTGGAGAAGATCAGTTAGGTTTAGAGTGGTTTTGGGGTGGATCTACGGTTTTGGCGTATTTTCTTCCAGTTTTGGGGGTGATGCCGATATTTTTTGGGGTTTTTTTGACGTTTTTTGGTGTCTCTGTTGGGTTTTGTTGGGTTGTCGTTGGTCATCGTGTTGGAAAAGGGTAAATTGTGGGTTTTGGAGAACATCAGGTAGGTTTAGGGTGGTTTTGGGGTGGATCTATGGTTTTGGCGTATTTTCTTCCAGTTTTGGGGGTGATGCCGTTCTTGTTTGGGGTGTTTTTGACGTTTTTTGGTGTCTCTGTTGGGTTTTGTTGGGTTCTCGTTGGTCATCGTGTTGGAAAAGGGTAAATTGTGGGTTTTGGAGAACATCAGGTAGGTTTAGGGTGGTTTTGGGGTGGATATATGGTACTCAGTTTTTTTTTTTGTTGTTGTTTTTTGGGGGGGGGGGGGGGATGATCCTGGACTTTTTGTGTTGTTTTTGACGTGTTTTGGGGTCTCCGTTGTGTTTCATTTGGTTTTCCATGGTCATCGTGTTGTAAAAGGGTAAATTGTGGGTTTTGGAGAACTTCAGGTAGGTTTAGGGGGACTTTTCGCGTGGATTCATGGTATTTGGGGTTTTCTTCTATTTTGGAGAGTGATCCTCTCCTTTCTTCGTGTGATTTTGAAGTGTTTTGGGGTTTCCGTTGCGTTTCGTTGAGTTCCTAATGCGTTTTATGGTGGTTGGGAGTGTGCTTTGGGATTAGGAGAACATCAGGTAGGTTTAGGGTGTCCTTGGATTGGATCTATGGTATTTGGGGTTTTCTTCCAGTTTTGGGGGTGATGCCGTTCTTGTTTGGGGTGTTTTTGACGTGTTTTGGGGTCTCCGTTGGGTTTTGTTGGGTTCTCGTTGGTCATCATGTTGGAAAAGGGTAAATTGTGGGTTTTGGAGAACATCAGGTAGGTTTAGGGTGGTTTTGGGGTGGATCTATGGTATTTGGCGTATTTTCTTCCAGTTTTGGGGGTGATGCCGATATTTTTTGTGTTGTTTTTGACGTGTTTTGGGGTCTCCATTAGGTTTTGTTGGGTTCTTGTTTGTCATTATGTTAAATAGGTGTGGATTGTGGGTTTTGGAGAACATCAGGTAGGTTTAGGGTGGTTTTGTGGTGGATCTATGGTTTTGGCGTATTTTCTTCCAATTTTGGGGGTGATGCCGTTCTTGTTTGGGGTGTTTTTGACGTTTTTTGGGGTCTCTGTTGGGTTTTGTTGGGTTCTCGTTGGTCATCGTGTTGGTAAAGGGTAAATTGTGGGTTTTGGAGAACATCAGGTAGGTTTAGGGTGGTTTTGGGGTGGATCTATGGTTTTGGCGGATTTTCTTCCAGTTTTGGGGGTGATGCCATTTTTGTTTGGGGTGGTTTTTTTTATGTTTTTGCGGTCTCTGTTTGGTTTTGTTGGGTTCTCGTTGGTCATCATGGTGGAAAAGTGTAAATTGTGGGTTTTGGAGAACATCAGGTAGGTTTAGGGTGGTTTTGGGGTGGATATATGGTACTCAGTTTTTTTTTTTTTTTTTTTTTGGGGGGGGGGGGGGATGATCCTGGACTTTTTGTGTTGTTTTTGACGTGTTTTGGGGTCTGCGTTGTGTTTCATTTGGTTTTCCATGGTCATCGTGTTGTAAAAGGGTAAATTGTGGGTTTTGGAGAACTTCAGGTAGGTTTAGGGGGACTTTTCGCGTGGATTCATGGTATTTGGGGTTTTCTTCTATTTTGGAGAGTGATCCTCTCCTTTCTTCGTGTGATTTTGAAGTGTTTTGGGGTTTCCGTTGCGTTTCGTTGAGTTCCTAATGCGTTTTATGGTGGTTGGGAGTGTGCTTTGGGATTAGGAGAACATCAGGTAGGTTTAGGGAGTCCTTGGGGTGGATCTATGGTATTTGGGGTTTTCTTCCAGTTTTGGGGGTGATGCCGTTCTTGTTTGGGGTGTTTTTGACGTGTTTTGGGGTCTCCATTAGGTTTTGTTGGGTTCTTGTTTGCCATTATGTTAAATAAGAGTGGATTGTTGGTTTTGTAGAACATCAGGTAGGTTTAGGGTGGTTTTGGGGTGGATCTATGGTTTTGGTGTATTTTCTTCCAGTTTTGGGGGTGATGCCGATATTTTTTGGGGTGTTTTTGACGTTTTTTGGGGTCTCTGTTGGGTTTTGTTGGGTTCTCGTTGGTCATCGTGTTGGAAAAGGGTAAATTGTGGGTTTTGGAGAACATCAGGTAGGTTTAGGGTGGTTTTGGGGTCGATCTATGGTATTTGGCGTATTTTCTTCCAGTTTCGGGGGTGATGCCGATATTTTTTGTGTTGTTTTTGACGTGTTTTGGGGTCTCCATTAGGTTTTGTTTGGTTCGTGTTGGTCATTATGTTAAATAGGAGTGGATTGTGGGTTTTGGAGAACATCAGGTAGGTTTAGGGTGGTTTTGGGGTGGATCTATGGTTTTGGCGTATTTTCTTCCAATTTTGGGGGTGATGCCGTTCTTGTTTGGGGTGTTTTTGACGTGTTTTGGGGTCTCCGTTGGGTTTTGTTGGGTTCTCGTTGGTCATCGTGTTGGAAAAGGGTAAATTGTGGGTTTTGGAGAACATCAGGTAGGTTTAGGGTGGTTTTGGGGTGGATATATGCTACTCAGTTTTTTTTTTTGTTGTTGTTTTTGGGGGGTGGGGGATGATCCTGGACTTTTTGTGTTGTTTTTGACGTGTTTTGGGGTCTCCGTTGTGTTTCATTTGGTTTTCCATGGTCATCGTGTTGTAAAAGGGTAAATTGTGGGTTTTGGAGAACTTCAGGTAGGTTTAGGGGGACTTTTCGCGTGGATTCATGGTATTTGGGGTTTTCTTCTATTTTGGAGAGTGATCCTCTCCTTTCTTCGTGTGATTTTGAAGTGTTTTGGGGTTTCCGTTGCGTTTCGTTGAGTTCCTAATGCGTTTTATGGTGGTTGGGAGTGTGCTTTGGGATTAGGAGAACATCAGGTAGGTTTAGGGTGTCCTTGGGGTGGATCTATGGTATTTGGGGTTTTCTTCCGGTTTTGGGGGTGATGCCTTTCTTGTTTGGGGTGTTTTTGACGTTTTTTGGGGTCTCCGTTGGGTTTTGTTGGGTTCTCGTTGGTCATCATGGTGGAAAAATGTAAATTGTGGGTTTTGGAGAACATCAGGTAGGTTTAGGGTGGTTTTGGGGTGGATCTATGGTATTTGGCGTATTTTCTTCCAGTTTTGGGGGTGATGCCGATATTTTTTGTGTTGTTTTTGACGTGTTTTGGGGTCTCCATTAGGTTTTGTTGGGTTCTTGTTTGTCATTATGTTAAATAGGTGTGGATTGTGGGTTTTGGAGAACATCAGGTAGGTTTAGGGTGGTTTTGTGTTGGATCTATGGTTTTGGCGTATTTTCTTCCAGTTTCGGGGGTGATGCCGATATTTTTTGTGTTGTTTTTGACGTGTTTTGGGGTCTCCATTAGGTTTTGTTGGGTTCTCGTTGGTCATCGTGTTGGAAAAGGGTAAATTGTTGGTTTTGGAGAAGATCAGGTAGGTTTAGGGTGGTTTTGGGGTGGATCTATGGTTTTGGCGGATTTTCTTCCAGTTTTGGGGGTGATGCCATTTTTGTTTGGGGTGGTTTTTTTTATGTTTTTGGGGTCTCTGTTTGGTTTTGTTGGGTTCTCGTTGGTCATCATGGTGGAAAAGTGTAAATTGTGGGTTTTGGAGAACATCAGGTAGGTTTAGGGTGGTTTTGGGGTGGATATATGCTACTCAGTTTTTTTTTTTTTTTTTTTTTTGGGGGGGGGAGGGGATGATCCTGGACTTTTTGTGTTGTTTTTGACGTGTTTTGGGGTCTCCGTTGTGTTTCATTTGGTTTTCCATGGTCATCGTGTTGTAAAAGGGTAAATTGTGGGTTTTGGAGAACTTCAGGTAGGTTTAGGGGGACTTTTCGCGTGGATTCATGGTATTTGGGGTTTTCTTCTATTTTGGAGAGTGATCCTCTCCTTTCTTCGTGTGATTTTGAAGTGTTTTGGGGTTTCCGTTGCGTTTCGTTGAGTTCCTAATGCGTTTTATGGTGGTTGGGAGTGTGCTTTGGGATTAGGAGAACATCAGGTAGGTTTAGGAAGTCCTTGGGGTGGATCTATGGTATTTGGGGTTTTCTTCCAGTTTTGGGGGTGATGCCGTTCTTGTTTGGGGTGTTTTTGACGTGTTTTGGGGTCTCCATTAGGTTTTGTTGGGTTCTTGTTTGCCATTATGTTAAATAGGAGTGGATTGTTGGTTTTGTAGAACATCAGGTAGGTTTAGGGTGGTTTTGGGGTGGATCTATGGTTTTGGCGTATTTTCTTCCAGTTTTGGGGGTGATGCCGTTCTTGTTTGGGGTGTTTTTGACGTTTTTTGGGGTCTCTGTTGGGTTTTGTTGGGTTCTCGTTGGTCATCGTGTTGGAAAAGTGTAAATTGTGGGTTTTGGAGAACATCAGGTAGGTTTAGGGTGGTTTTGGGGTCGATCTATGGTATTTGGCGTATTTTCTTCCAGTTTTGGGGGTGATGCCGATATTTTTTGGGGTGTTTTTGACGTGTTTTGGGGTCTCCATTAGGTTTTGTTGGGTTCTTGTTGGTCATTATGTTAAATAGGAGTGGATTGTGGGTTTTGGAGAACATCAGGTAGGTTTAGGGTGGTTTTGGGGTGGATCTATGGTTTTGGCGTATTTTCTTCCAATTTTGGGGGTGATGCCGTTCTTGTTTGGGGTGTTTTTGACGTTTTTTGGGGTCTCTGTTGGGTTTTGTTGGGTTCTCGTTGGTCATCGTGTTGGAAAAGGGTAAATTGTTGGTTTTGGAGAAGATCAGGTAGGTTTAGGGTGGTTTTGGGGTGGATCTATGGTTTTGGCGTATTTTCTTCCAGTTTTGGGGGTGATGCCGATATTTTTTGGGGTGTTTTTGACGTGTTTTGGGGTCTCCATTATGTTTTGTTGTGTTCTTGTTGGTCATTATGTTAAATAGGAGTGGATTGTGGGTTTTGGAGAACATCAGGTAGGTTTAGGGTGGTTTTGGGGTGGATCTATGGTTTTGGCGGATTTTCTTCCAGTTTTGGGGGTGATGCCGTTCTTTTTTGGGGTGTTTTTGACGTGTTTTGGGGTCTCCGTTTAGGTTTTGTTGGGTTCTCGTTGGTCATCATGTTGGAAAAGTGTAAATTGTTGGTTTTGGAGAACATCAGGTAGGTTTAGGGTGGTTTTGGGGTGGATCTATGGTTTTGGTGTATTTTCTTCCAGCTTTGGGGGTGATGCCGATATTTTTTGGGGTGTTTTTGACGTGTTTTGGGGTCTCCATTAGGTTTTGTGGTGTTCTTGTTGGTCATTATGTTAAATAGGTGTGGATTGTGGGTTTTGGAGAACATCACGTAGGTTTAGGGTGGTTTTGTGGTGGATCTATTGTTTTGGCGGATTTTCTTCCAATTTTGGGGGTGATGCCGTTCTTGTTTGGGGTGTTTTTGACGTTTTTTGGGGTCTCTGTTGGTTTTTGTTGGGTTCTCGTTGGTCATCATGTTGGAAAAGTGTAAATTGTGGGTTTTGGAGAAGATCAGGTAGGTTTAGGGTGGTTTTGGGTGGATCTACGGTTTTGGCGTATTTTCTTCCAGTTTTGGGGGTGATGCCGATATTTTTGGGGGTGTTTTTGACGTGTTTTGGGGTCTCTGTTGGGTTTTGTTGGGTTCTCGTTGGTCATCGTGTTGGAAAAGGGTAAATTGTGGGTTTTGGAGAACATCAGGTAGGTTTAGGGTGGTTTTGGGGTGGATCTATGGTTTTGGCGTATTTTCTTCCAGTTTTGGGGGTGATGCCGTTCTTGTTTGGGGTGTTTTTGACGTTTTTTGGTGTCTCTGTTGGGTTTTGTTGGGTTCTCGTTGGTCATCGTGTTGGAAAAGGGTAAATTGTGGTTTTTGGAGAACACCAGGTAGGTTTAGGGTGTCTTTGGGGTGGATCTATGGTATTTGGGGTTTTCTTCCAGTTTTGGGGGTGATGCCGATATTTTTTGGGGTGTTTTTGACGTTTTTTGGGGTCTCCATTAGGTTTTGTTGGGTTCTTGTTGGTCATTATGTTAAATAGGAGTGGATTGTGGGTTTTGGAGAACATCAGGTAGGTTTAGGGTGGTTTTGGGGTGGATCTATGGTTTTGGGGGATTTTCTTCCAGTTTTGGTGGTGATGCCGTTCTTGTTTGGGGTGTTTTTGACGTTTTTTGGGGTCTCTGTTGGGTTTTGTTGGGTTCTCGTTGGTCATCGTGTTGGAAAAGGGTAAATTGTTGGTTTTGGAGAACATCAGGTAGGTTTAGGGTCGTTTTGGGGTGGATCTATGGTATTTGGTGTTTTCTTCTGTTTTTTTGGCGTGATCCTGTTCTTTTTTGTGTTGTTTTTGACGTGTTTTGGGGTCTCCGTTGGGTTTTGTTGTGTTCTCGTTGGTCATCATGTTGGAAAAGTCTAAATTGTGGGTTTTGGAGAAGATCAGGTAGGTTTAGGGTGGTTTTGGGGTGGATCTATGGTTTTGGCGTATTTTCTTCCAGTTTTGGGGTGATGCCGATATTTTTTGTGGTGTTTGTGACGTGTTTTGGGGTCTCCATTAGGTTTTGTTGTGTTCTTGTTGGTCATTATGTTAAATAGGAGTGGATTGTGGGTTTTGGAGAACATCAGGTAGGTTTAGGGTGGTTTTGGGGTGGATCTATGGTTTTGGCGTATTTTCTTCCAGTTTTGGGGGTGATGCCGTTCTTGTTTGGGGTGTTTTTGACGTTTTTTGGGGTCTCTGTTGGGTTTTGTTGGGTTCTCGTTGGTCATCGTGTTGGAAAAGGGTAAATTGTGGGTTTTGGAGAACATCAGGTAGGTTTAGGGTGGTTTTGGGGTGGATATATGGTACTCAGTTTTTTTTTTTTTTTTTGGGGGGGGGGGATGATCCTGGACTTTTTGTGTTGTTTTTGACGTGTTTTGGGGTCTCCGTTGTGTTTCATTGGGTTTTCCATGGTCATCGTGTTGTAAAAGTGTAAATTGTGGGTTTTGGAGAACTTCAGGTAGGTTTAGGGGAACTTTTCGCGTGGATTCATGGTATTTGGGGTTTTCTTCTATTTTGGAGAGTGATCCTCTCCTTTCTTCGTGTGATTTTGAAGTGTTTTGGGGTTTCCGTTGCGTTTCGTTGAGTTCCTAATGCGTTTTATGGTGGTTGGGAGTGTGCTTTGGGATTAGGAGAACATCAGGTAGGTTTAGGGTGTCCTTGGGGTGGATCTATGGTTTTGGGGTTTTCTTCCAGTTTTGGGGGTGATGCCGTTCTTGTTTGGGGTGTTTTGACGTGTTTTGGGGTCTCCATTAGGTTTTGTTGGGTTCTTGTTTGTCATTATGTTAAATAGGAGTGGATTGTGGGTTTTGGAGAACATCAGGTAGGTTGAGGGTGGTTTTGGGGTGGATCTATGGTTTTGGGGGATTTTCTTCCAGTTTGGTGGTGATGCCGTTCTTGTTTGGGGTGTTTTTGACGTTTTTTGGGGTCTCTGTTGGGTTTTGTTGGGTTCTCGTTGGTCATCGTGTTGGAAAAGGGTAAATTGTTGGTTTTGGAGAACATCAGGTAGGTTTAGGGTCGTTTGGGGTGGATCTATGGTATTTGGGGTTTTCTTCTGTTTTTTTGGCGTGATCCTGTTCTTTTTTGTGTTGTTTTTGACGTGTTTTGGGGTCTCCGTTGGGTTTTGTTGTGTTCTCGTTGGTCATCATGTTGGAAAAGTCTAAATTGTGGGTTTTGGAGAAGATCAGGTAGGTTTAGGGTGGTTTTGGGGTGGATCTATGGTTTTGGCGTATTTTCTTCCAGTTTTGGGGTGATGCCGATATTTTTTGTGGTGTTTGTGACGTGTTTTGGGTCTCCATTAGGTTTTGTTGTGTTCTTGTTGGTCATTATGTTAAATAGGAGTGGATTGTGGGTTTTGGAGAACATCAGGTAGGTTTAGGGTGGTTTTGGGGTGGATCTATGGTTTTGGCGTATTTTCTTCCAGTTTTGGGGGTGATGCCGTTCTTGTTTGGGGTGTTTTTGACGTTTTTTGGGGTCTCTGTTGGGTTTTGTTGGGTTCTCGTTGGTCATCGTGTTGGAAAAGGGTAAATTGTGGGTTTTGGAGAACATCAGGTAGGTTTAGGGTGGTTTTGGGGTGGATATATGGTACTCAGTTTTTTTTTTTTTTTTTTGGGGGGGGGGGGGATGATCCTGGACTTTTTGTGTTGTTTTTGACGTGTTTTGGGGTCTCCGTTGTGTTTCATTGGGTTTTCCATGGTCATCGTGTTGTAAAAGTGTAAATTGTGGGTTTTGGAGAACTTCAGGTAGGTTTAGGGGAACTTTTCGCGTGGATTCATGGTATTTGGGGTTTTCTTCTATTTTGGAGAGTGATCCTCTCCTTTCTTCGTGTGATTTTGAAGTGTTTTGGGGTTTCCGTTGCGTTTCGTTGAGTTCCTAATGCGTTTTATGGTGGTTGGGAGTGTGCTTTGGGATTAGGAGAACATCAGGTAGGTTTAGGGTGTCCTTGGGGTGGATCTATGGTTTTGGGGTTTTCTTCCAGTTTTGGGGGTGATGCCGTTCTTGTTTGGGGTGTTTTTGACGTGTTTTGGGGTCTCCATTAGGTTTTGTTGGGTTCTTGTTTGTCATTATGTTAAATAGGAGTGGATTGTGGGTTTTGGAGAACATCAGGTAGGTTGAGGGTGGTTTTGGGGTGGATCTATGGTTTTGGCGTATTTTCTTCCAGTTTTGGGGGTGATGCCGTTCTTGTTTGGGGTGTTTTTGACGTTTTTTGGGGTCTCTGTTGGGTTTTGTTGGGTTCTCGTTGGTCATCGTGTTGGAAAAGGGTAAATTGTTGGTTTTGGAGAACATCAGGTAGGTTTAGGGTGGTTTTGGGGTGGATCTATGGTATTTGGCGTATTTTCTTCCAGTTTTGGGGGTTATACCGATATTTTTTGGGGTGTTTTTGACGTGTTTTGGGGTCTCCATTAGGTTTTGTTGGGTTCTTGTTGGTCATTATGTTAAATAGGAGTGGATTGTGGGTTTTGGAGAACATCAGGTAGGTTGAGGGTGGTTTTGGGTGGATCTATGGTTTTGGGGGATTTTCTTCCAGTTTTGGTGGTGATGCCGTTCTTGTTTGGGGTGTTTTTGACGTTTTTTGGGGTCTCTGTTGGGTTTTGTTGGGTTCTCGTTGGTCATCGTGTTGGAAAAGGGTAAATTGTTGGTTTTGGAGAACATCAGGTAGGTTTAGGGTGGTTTTGGGGTGGATCTATGGTATTTAGGGTTTTCTTCTGTTTTTTTGGCGTGATCCTGTTCTTTTTTGTGTTGTTTTTGACGTGTTTTGGGGTCTCCGTTGGGTTTTGTTGTGTTCTCGTTGGTCATCATGTTGGAAAAGTCTAAATTGTGGGTTTTGGAGAAGATCAGGTAGGTTTAGGGTGGTTTTGGGGTGGATCTATGGTTTTGGCGTATTTTCTTCCAGTTTTGGGTGTGATGCCGATATTTTTTGGGGTGTTTTTGACGTGTTTTGGGTCTCCATTAGGTTTTGTTGTGTTCTTGTTGGTCATTATGTTAAATAGGAGTGGATTGTGGGTTTTGGAGAACATCAGGTAGGTTTAGGGTGGTTTTGGGGTGGATCTATGGTTTTGGCGTATTTTCTTCCAGTTTTGGGGGTGATGCCGTTCTTGTTTGGGGTGTTTTGACGTTTTTGGGTCTCTGTTGGGTTTTGTTGGGTTCTCGTTGGTCATCGTGTTGGAAAAGGGTAAATTGTGGGTTTTGGAGAACATCAGGTAGGTTTAGGGTGGTTTTGGGGTGGATATATGGTACTCAGTTTTTTTTTTTTTTTTTTTTGGGGGGGGGGGATGATCCTGGACTTTTTGTGTTGTTTTTGACGTGTTTTGGGGTCTCCGTTGTGTTTCATTGGGTTTTCCATGGTCATCGTGTTGTAAAAGTGTAAATTGTGGGTTTTGGAGAACTTCAGGTAGGTTTAGGGGAACTTTTCGCGTGGATTCATGGTATTTGGGGTTTTCTTCTATTTTGGAGAGTGATCCTCTCCTTTCTTCGTGTGATTTTGAAGTGTTTTGGGGTTTCCGTTGCGTTTCGTTGAGTTCCTAATGCGTTTTATGGTGGTTGGGAGTGTGCTTTGGGATTAGGAGAACATCAGGTAGGTTTAGGGTGTCCTTGGGGTGGATCTATGGTTTTGGGGTTTTCTTCCAGTTTTGGGGGTGATGCCGTTCTTGTTTGGGGTGTTTTTGACGTGTTTTGGGGTCTCCGTTGGGTTTTGTTTTGTTCTTGTTGGTTATTATGTTAAATAGGTGTGGATTGTGGGTTTTGGAGAACATCAGGTAGGTTTAGGGTGGTTTTGTGGTGGATCTATGGTTTTGGCGGATTTTCTTCCAATTTTGGGGGTGATGCCGATATTTTTTGGGGTGTTTTTGACGTTTTTTGGGGTCTCTGTTGGGTTTTGTTGGGTTCTCGTTGGTCATCATAGTGGAAAAGTGTAAATTGTGGGTTTTGGAGAAGATCAGGTAGGTTTAGGGTGGTTTTGGGGTGGATCTATGGTTTTGGCGGATTTTCTTCCAGTTTTGGGGGTGATGCCGATATTTTTTGTGTTGTTTTTGACGTTTTTTGGGGTCTCTGTTGGGTTTTGTTGGTTCTCGTTGGTCATCGTGTTGGAAAAGGGTAAATTGTGGGTTTTGGAGAACATCAGGTAGGTTTAGGGTGGTTTTGGGGTGGATCTATGGTATTTGGGGTTTTCTTCTGTTTTTTTGGCGTGATCCTGTTCTTTTTTGTGTTGTTTTTGACGTGTTTTGGGGTCTCCGTTGGGTTTTGTTGGGTTCTCGTTGGTCATCATGTTGGAAAAGTGTAAATAGTGGGTTTGGAGAAGATCAGGTAGGTTTAGGGTGGTTTTGGGGTGGATCTATGGTTTTGGCGTATTTTCTTCCAGTTTTGGGGGTGATGCCGATATTTTTTGGGGTGTTTTTGACGTGTTTTGGGGTCTCCATTAGGTTTTGTTGTGTTCTTGTTGGTCATTATGTTAAATAGGAGTGGATTGTGGGTTTTGGAGAACATCAGGTAGGTTTAGGGTGGTTTTGGGGTGGATCTATGGTTTTGGCGTATTTTCTTCCAGTTTTGGGGGTGATGCCGTTCTTGTTTGGGGTGTTTTTGACGTTTTTTGGGGTCTCTGTTGGGTTTTGTTGGGTTCTCGTTGGTCATCGTGTTGGAAAAGGGTAAATTGTGGGTTTTGGAGAACATCAGGTAGGTTTAGGGTGGTTTTGGGGTGGATATATGGTACTCAGTTTTTTTTTTTTTTTTTTTGGGGGGGGGGGATGATCCTGGACTTGTTGTGTTGTTTTTGACGTGTTTTGGGGTCTCCGTTGTGTTTCATTGGGTTTTCCATGGTCATCGTGTTGTAAAAGTGTAAATTGTGGGTTTTGGAGAACTTCAGGTAGGTTTAGGGGAACTTTTCGCGTGGATTCATGGTATTTGGGGTTTTCTTCTATTTTGGAGAGTGATCCTCTCCTTTCTTCGTGTGATTTTGAAGTGTTTTGGGGTTTCCGTTGCGTTTCGTTGAGTTCCTAATGCGTTTTATGGTGGTTGGGAGTGTGCTTTGGGATTAGGAGAACATCAGGTAGGTTTAGGGTGTCCTTGGGGTGGATCTATGGTTTTGGGTTTTCTTCCAGTTTTGGGGTGATGCCGTTCTTGTTTGGGGTGTTTTTGACGTGTTTTGGGGTCTCCATTAGGTTTTGTTGGGTTCTTGTTTGTCATTATGTTAAATAGGAGTGGATTGTGGGTTTTGGAGAACATCAGGTAGGTTGAGGGTGGTTTTGGGGTGGATCTATGGTTTTGGCGTATTTTCTTCCAGTTTTGGGGGTGATGCCGTTCTTGTTTGGGGTGTTTTTGACGTTTTTTGGGGTCTCTGTTGGGTTTTGTTGGGTTCTCGTTGGTCATCGTGTTGGAAAAGGGTAAATTGTTGGTTTTGGAGAACATCAGGTAGGTTTAGGGTGGTTTTGGGGTGGATCTATGGTATTTGGCGTATTTTCTTCCAGTTTTGGGGTTATACCGATATTTTTTGGGGTGTTTTTGACGTGTTTTGGGGTCTCCATTAGTGTTGGTCATTATGTTAAATAGGAGTGGATTGTGGGTTTTGGAGAACATCAGGTAGGTTTAGGGTGGTTTTGGGGTGGATCTATGGTTTTGGGGGATTTTCTTCCAGTTTTGGTGGTGATGCCGTTCTTGTTTGGGGTGTTTTTGACGTTTTTTGGGGTCTCTGTTGGGTTTTGTTGGGTTCTCGTTGGTCATCGTGTTGGAAAAGGGTAAATTGTTGGTTTTGGAGAACATCAGGTAGGTTTAGGGTGGTTTTGGGGTGGATCTATGGTATTTAGGGTTTTCTTCTGTTTTTTTGGCGTGATCCTGTTCTTTTTTGTGTTGTTTTTGACGTGTTTTGGGGTCTCCGTTGGGTTTTGTTGTGTTCTCGTTGGTCATCATGTTGGAAAAGTCTAAATTGTGGGTTTTGGAGAAGATCAGGTAGGTTTAGGGTGGTTTTGGGGTGGATCTATGGTTTTGGCGTATTTTCTTCCAGTTTTGGGGGTGATGCCGATATTTTTTGGGGTGTTTTTGACGTGTTTTGGGGTCTCCATTAGGTTTTGTTGTGTTCTTGTTGGTCATTATGTTAAATAGGAGTGGATTGTGGGTTTTGGAGAACATCAGGTAGGTTTAGGGTGGTTTTGGGGTGGATCTATGGTTTTGGCGTATTTTCTTCCAGTTTTGGGGGTGATGCCGTTCTTGTTTGGGGTGTTTTTGACGTTTTTTGGGGTCTCTGTTGGGTTTTGTTGGGTTCTCGTTGGTCATCGTGTTGGAAAAGGGTAAATTGTGGGTTTTGGAGAAGATCAGGTAGGTTTAGGGTGGTTTTGGGGTGGATATATGGTACTCAGTTTTTTTTTTTTTTTTTTGGGGGGGGGGGGGATGATCCTGGACTTTTTGTGTTGTTTTTGACGTGTTTTGGGGTCTCCGTTGTGTTTCATTGGGTTTTCCATGGTCATCGTGTTGTAAAAGTGTAAATTGTGGGTTTTGGAGAACTTCAGGTAGGTTTAGGGGAACTTTTCGCGTGGATTCATGGTATTTGGGGTTTTCTTCTATTTTGGAGAGTGATCCTCTCCTTTCTTCGTGTGATTTTGAAGTGTTTTGGGGTTTCCGTTGCGTTTCGTTGAGTTCCTAATGCGTTTTATGGTGGTTGGGAGTGTGCTTTGGGATTAGGAGAACATCAGGTAGGTTTAGGGTGTCCTTGGGGTGGATCTATGGTTTTGGGGTTTTCTTCCAGTTTTGGGGGTGATGCCGTTCTTGTTTGGGGTGTTTTTGACGTGTTTTGGGGTCTCCGTTGGGTTTTGTTTTGTTCTTGTTGGTTATTATGTTAAATAGGTGTGGATTGTGGGTTTTGGAGAACATCAGGTAGGTTTAGGGTGGTTTTGTGGTGGATCTATGGTTTTGGCGGATTTTCTTCCAATTTTGGGGGTGATGCCGATATTTTTTGGGGTGTTTTTGACGTTTTTTGGGGTCTCTGTTGGGTTTTGTTGGGTTCTCGTTGGTCATCATAGTGGAAAAGTGTAAATTGTGGGTTTTGGAGAAGATCAGGTAGGTTTAGGGTGGTTTTGGGGTGGATCTATGGTTTTGGCGGATTTTCTTCCAGTTTTGGGGGTGATGCCGATATTTTTTGTGTTGTTTTTGACGTTTTTTGGGGTCTCTGTTGGGTTTTGTTGGGTTCTCGTTGGTCATCGTGTTGGAAAAGGGTAAATTGTGGGTTTTGGAGAACATCAGGTAGGTTTAGGGTGGTTTTGGGGTGGATCTATGGTTTTGGGGGATTTTCTTCCAGTTTTGGGGGTGATGCCTTTCTTGTTTGGGGTGTTTTTTTTTATGTTTTTGGGGTCTCTGTTTGGTTTTGTTGGGTTCTCGTTGGTCATCATGGTGGAAAAGTGTAAATTGTGGGTTTTGGAGAACATCAGGTAGGTTTAGGGTGGTTTTGGCGTGGATATATGGTACTCAGTTTTTTTTTTTTTTTTTTTTTTTGGGGGGGGGGGGGATGATCCTGGACTTTTTGTGTTGTTTTTGACGTGTTTTGGGGTCTCCGTTGTGTTTCATTTGGTTTTCCATGGTCATCGTGTTGTAAAAGGGTAAATTGTGGGTTTTGGAGAACTTCAGGTAGGTTTAGGGGGACTTTTCGCGTGGATTCATGGTATTTGGGGTTTTCTTCTATTTTGGAGAGTGATCCTCTCCTTTCTTCGTGTGATTTTGAAGTGTTTTGGGGTTTCCGTTGCGTTTCGTTGAGTTCCTAATGCGTTTTATGGTGGTTGGGAGTGTGCTTTGGGATTAGGAGAACATCAGGTAGGTTTAGGGTGTCCTTGGGGTGGATCTATGGTATTTGGGGTTTTCTTCCAGTTTTGGGGGTGATGCCGTTCTTGTTTGGGGTGTTTTTGACGTGTTTTGGGGTCTCTGTTGGGTTTTGTTGGGTTCTCGTTGGTCATCGTGTTGGAAAAGGGTAAATTGTGGGTTTTGGAGAACATCAGGTAGGTTTAGGGTGGTTTTGGGGTGGATCTATGGTATTTGGCGTATTTTCTTCCAGTTTTGGGGGTGATGCCGATATTTTTTGTGTTGTTTTTGACGTGTTTTGTGGTCTCCATTAGGTTTTGTTGGGTTCTTGTTTGTCATTATGTTAAATAGGTGTGGATTGTGGGTTTTGTAGAACATCAGGTAGGTTGAGGGTGGTTTTGGGGTGGATCTATGGTTTTGGCGTATTTTCTTCCAGTTTTGGGGGTGATGCCGTTCTTGTTTGGGGTGTTTTTGATGTTTTTTGGGGTCTCTGTTGGGTTTTGTTGGGTTCTCGTTGGTCATCGTGTTGGAAAAGGGTAAATTGTGGGTTTTGGAGAACATCAGGTAGGTTTAGGGTGGTTTTGGGGTGGATCTATGGTATTTGGGGTTTTCTTCTATTTTTTGGCGTGATCCTGTTCTTTTTTGGGGTGTTTTGGACGTGTTTTGTGGTCTCCGTTGGGTTTTGTTGTGTTCTTGTTGGTCATTATGTTAAATAGGAGTGGATTGTGGGTTTTGGAGAACATCAGGTAGGTTTAGGGTGGTTTTGGGGTGGATCTATGGTTTTGGCGTATTTTCTTCCAGTTTTGGGGGTGATGCCGTTCTTGTTTGGGGTGTTTTTGACGTTTTTTGGGGTCTCTGTTGGGTTTTGTTGGGTTCTCGTTGGTCATCGTGTTGGAAAAGGGTAAATTGTTGGTTTTGGAGAAGATCAGGTAGGTTTAGGGTGGTTTTGGGGTGGATCTATGGTATTTGGGGTTTTCTTCTGTTTTTTTGGCGTGATCCTGTTCTTTTTTGTGTTGTTTTTGACGTGTTTTGGGGTCTCCGTTGGGTTTTGTTGTGTTCTCGTTGGTCATCATGTTGGAAAAGTGTAAATAGTGGGTTTTGGAGAAGATCAGGTAGGTTTAGGGTGGTTTTGGGGTGGATCTATGGTTTTGGCGTATTTTCTTCCAGTTTTGGGGGTGATGCCGATATTTTTTGGGGTGTTTTTGACGTGTTTTGGGGTCTCCATTAGGTTTTGTTGTGTTCTTGTTGGTCATTATGTTAAATAGGAGTGGATTGTGGGTTTTGGAGAAGATCAGGTAGGTTTAGGGTGGTTTTGGGGTGGATCTATGGTTTTGGGGGATTTTCTTCCAGTTTTGGGGGTGATGCCGTTCTTGTTTGGGGTGTTTTTGACGTTTTTTGGTGTCTCTGTTGGGTTTTGTTGGGTTCTCGTTGGTCATCGTGTTGGAAAAGGGTAAATTGTGGGTTTTGGAGAACATCAGGTAGGTTTAGGGTGGTTTTGGGGTGTATATATGGTACTCAGTTTTTTTTTTTTTTTTTTTTTTGGGGGGGGGGATGATCCTGGACTTTTTGTGTTGTTTTTGACGTGTTTTGGGGTCTCCGTTGTGTTTCATTGGGTTTTCCATGGTCATCGTGTTGTAAAAGTGTAAATTGTGGGTTTTGGAGAACTTCAGGTAGGTTTAGGGGAACTTTTCGCGTGGATTCATGGTATTTGGGGTTTTCTTCTATTTTGGAGAGTGATCCTCTCCTTTCTTCGTGTGATTTTGAAGTGTTTTGGGGTTTCCGTTGCGTTTCGTTGAGTTCCTAATGCGTTTTATGGTGGTTGGGAGTGTGCTTTGGGATTAGGAGAACATCAGGTAGGTTTAGGGTGTCCTTGGGGTGGATCTATGGTATTTGGGGTTTTCTTCCAGTTTTGGGGGTGATGCCGTTCTTTTTTGGGGTGTTTTTGACGTGTTTTGGGGTCTCTGTTGGGTTTTGTTGGGTTCTCGTTGGTCATCGTGTTGGAAAAGGGTAAATTGTGGGTTTTGGAGAACATCAGGTAGGTTGAGGGTGGTTTTGGGGTGGATCTATGGTATTTGGGGTTTTCTTCTATTTTTTGGCGTGATCCTGTTCTTTTTTGGGGTGTTTTGGACGTGTTTTGTGGTCTCCGTTGGGTTTTGTTGTGTTCTTGTTGGT
The DNA here is from genome assembly GCF_964211825.1 of Aythya ferina. Classification (NCBI taxonomy): domain Eukaryota; kingdom Metazoa; phylum Chordata; class Aves; order Anseriformes; family Anatidae; genus Aythya; species Aythya ferina. Next base: position 12,591 of record NW_028181266.1, on the reverse strand, counting down.
CATTATGTTAAATAGGTGTGGATTGTGGGTTTTGGAGAACATCAGGTAGGTTTAGGGTGGTTTTGGGGTGGATCTATGGTTTTGGCGGATTTTCTTCCAATTTTGGGGGGATGCCGTTCTTGTTTGGAGTGTTTTTGACGTTTTTTGGTGTCTCTGTTGGGTTTTGTTGGGTTCTCGTTGGTCATCATAGTGGAAAAGTGTAAATTGTTGCTTTTGGAGAAGATCAGGTAGGTTTAGGGTGGTTTTGTGGTGGATCTATGGTTTTGGCGTATTTTCTTCCAGTTTTGGGGGTGATGCCGATATTTTTTGGGGTGTTTTTGACGTTTTTTGGTGTCTCTGTTGGGTTTTGTTGGGTTCTCGTTGGTCATCGTGTTGGAAAAGGGTAAATTGTGGGTTTTGGAGAACATCAGGTAGGTTGAGGGTGGTTTTGGGGTGGATATATGGTACTCAGTTTTTTTTTTTTTTTGGGGGGGGGGGGGGGATGATCCTGGACTTTTTGTGTTGTTTTTGACGTGTTTTGGGGTCTCCGTTGTGTTTCATTGGGTTTTCCATGGTCATCGTGTTGTAAAAGTGTAAATTGTGGGTTTTGGAGAACTTCAGGTAGGTTTAGGGGAACTTTTCGCGTGGATTCATGGTATTTGGGGTTTTCTTCTATTTTGGAGAGTGATCCTCTCCTTTCTTCGTGTGATTTTGAAGTGTTTTGGGGTTTCCGTTGCGTTTCGTTGAGTTCCTAATGCGTTTTATGGTGGTTGGGAGTGTGCTTTGGGATTAGGAGAACATCAGGTAGGTTTAGGGTGGTTTTGGGGTGGATCTATGGTATTTGGGGTTTTCTTCCAGTTTTGGGGGTGATGCCGTTCTTGTTTGGGGTGTTTTTGACGTGTTTTGGGGTCTCTGTTGGGTTTTGTTGGGTTCTCGTTGGTCATCATGTTGGAAAAGTGTAAATTGTGGGTTTTGGAGAAGATCAGGTAGGTTTAGGGTGGTTTTGGGGTGGATCTATGGTATTTGGTGTATTTTCTTCCAGTTTTGGGGGTGATGCCGATATTTTTTGGGGTGTTTTTGACGTGTTTTGGGGTCTCCATTAGGTTTTGTTGGGTTCTTGTTGGTCATTATGTTAAATAGGAGTGGATTGTGGGTTTTGGAGAACATCAGGTAGATTTAGTGTGGTTTTGGGGTGGATCTATGGTTTTGGCGGATTTTCTTCCTGTTTTGGGGTGATGCCGTTCTTGTTTGGGGTGTTTTTGACGTGTTTTGGGGTCTCTGTTGGGTTTTGTTGGGTTCTCGTTGGTCATCGTGTTGGAAAAGAGTAAATTGTTGCTTTTGGAGAACATCAGGTAGGTTTAGGGTGGTTTTGGGGTGGATCTATGGTATTTGGGGTTTTCTTCTGTTTTTTTTGGCGTGATCCTGTTCTTTTTTGTGTTGTTTTTGACGTGTTTTGGGGTCTCCGTTGGGTTTTGTTGTGTTCTCGTTGGTCATTATGGTGGAAAAGGGTAAATTGTGGGTTTTGGAGAACATCAGGTAGGTTTAGGGTGGTTTTGGGGTGGATCTATGGTTTTGGTGTATTTTCTTCCAGTTTTGGGGGTGATGCCGATATTTTTTGTGTTGTTTTTGACGTGTTTTGGGGTCTCCATTAGGTTTTGTTGTGTTCTTGTTGGTCATTATGTTAAATAGGAGTGGATTGTGGGTTTTGGAGAACATCAGGTAGGTTTAGGGTGGTTTTGGGGTGGATCTATGGTTTTGGCGTATTTTCTTCCAGTTTTGGGGGTGATGCCGTTCTTGTTTGGGGTGTTTTTGACGTGTTTTGGGGTCTCTGTTGGGTTTTGTTGGGTTCTCGTTGGTCATTGTGTTGGAAAAGAGTAAATTGTTGGTTTTGGAGAACATCAGGTAGGTTTAGGGTGGTTTTGGGGTGGATCTATTGTATTTGGCGTATTTTCTTCCAGTTTTGGGGGTGATGCCGATATTTTTTGTGTTGTTTTTGACGTTTTTTGGGGTCTCCATTAGGTTTTGTTGGGTTCTTGTTTGTCATTATGTTAAATAGGTGTGGATTGTGGGTTTTGGAGAACATCAGGTAGGTTTAGGGTGGTTTTGGGGTGGATCTATGGTTTTGGCGGATTTTCTTCCAGTTTTGGGGGTGATGCCGTTCTTGTTTGGGGTGTTTTTGACGTTTTTTGGGGTCTCTGTTGGGTTTTGTTGGGTTCTCGTTGGTCATCGTGTTGGAAAAGAGTAAATTGTTGGTTTTGGAGAACATCAGGTAGGTTTAGGGTGTTTTTGGGGTGGATCTATGGTATTTGGGGTTTTCTTCTGTTTTTTTGGCGTGATCCTGTTCTTTTTTGTGTTGTTTTTGACGTGTTTTGGGGTCTCCGTTGGGTTTTGTTGTGTTCTCGTTGGTCATTATGGTGGAAAAGGGTAAATTGTGGGTTTTGGAGAAGATCAGGTAGGTTTAGGGTGGTTTTGGGGTGGATCTATGGTTTTGGTGTATTTTCTTCCAGTTTTGGAGGTGATGCCGATATTTTTTGGGGTGTTTTTGACGTGTTTTGGGGTCTCCGTTTGGTTTTGTTGGGTGCTTGTTGGTCATTATGTTAAATAGGAGTGGATTGTGGGTTTTGGAGAACATCAGGTAGGTTTAGGGTGGTTTTGGGGTGGATCTATGGTTTTGGGGGATTTTCTTCCAGTTTTGGTGGTGATGCCGTTCTTGTTTGGGGTGTTTTTGACGTTTTTTGGTGTCTCTGTTGGGTTTTGTTGGGTTCTCGTTGGTCATCGTGTTGGAAAAGGGTAAATTGTTGGTTTTGGAGAAGATCAGGTAGGTTTAGGGTGGTTTTGGGGTGGATCTATGGTATTTGGCGTATTTTCTTCCAGTTTTGGGGGTGATGCCGATATTTTTTGTGTTGTTTTTGACGTGTTTTGGGGTCTCCATTAGGTTTTGTTGTGTTCTTGTTGGTCATTATATTAAATAGGTGTGGATTGTGGGTTTTGGAGAAGATCAGGTAGGTTTAGGGTGGTTTTGGGGTGGATCTATGGTTTTGGCGGATTTTCTTCCAATTTTGGGGGTGATGCCGTTCTTTTTTGGGGTGTTTTTGACGTTTTTTGGTGTCTCTGTTGGGTTTTGTTGGGTTCTCGTTGGTCATCATAGTGGAAAAGTGTAAATTGTGGGTTTTGGAGAACATCAGGTAGATTTAGGGTGGTTTTGGGGTGGATCTATGGTTTTGGCGGATTTTCTTCCAGTTTTGGGGGTGATGCCGTTCTTGTTTGTGTTGTTTTTGACGTGTTTTGGGGTCTCTGTTGGGTTTTGTTGGGTTCTCGTTGGTCATCGTGTTGGAAAATGGTAAATTGTGGGTTTTGGAGAACATCAGGTAGGTTTAGGGTGGTTTTGGGGTGGATCTATGGTATTTGGGGTTTTCTTCTGTTTTTTGACGTGATCCTGTTCTTTTTTGTGTTGTTTTTGACGTGTTTTGGGGTCTCCGTTGGGTTTTGTTGTGTTCTCGTTGGTCATTATCGTGGCAAAAAATAAATTGTGGGTTTTGGAGAACATCAGGTAGGTTTAGGGTGGTTTTGGGGTGGATCTATGGTTTTGGGGGATTTTCTTCCAGTTTTGGGGGTGATGCCGTTCTTGTTTGGGGTGTTTTTGACGTTTTTTGGGGTCTCTGTTGGGTTTTGTTGGGTTCTCGTTGGTCATCGTGTTGGAAAAGGGTAAATTGTTGGTTTTGGAGAACATCAGGTAAGTTTAGGTTGGTTTTGGGGTGGATCTATGGTATTTGGGGTTTTCTTCTGTTTTTTGGCGTGATCCTGTTCTTTTTGTGTTGTTTTTGACGTGTTTTGGGGTCTCCGTTGGGTTTTGTTGTGTTCTCGTTGGTCATTATGTTAAATAGGTGTGGATTGTGGGTTTTGGAGAACATCAGGTAGGTTTAGGGTGGTTTTGGGGTGGATCTATGGTTTTGGCGGATTTTCTTCCAGTTTTGGGGGTGATGCCGTTCTTGTTTGGGGTGTTTTTGACGTTTTTTGGGGTCTCTGTTGGGTTTTGTTGGGTTCTCGTTGGTCATCGTGTTGGAAAAGGGTAAATTGTTGGTTTTGGAGAACATCAGGTAGGTTTAGGGTGGTTTTGGGGTGGATCTATGGTATTTGGGGTTTTCTTCTGTTTTTTGGCGTGATCCTGTTCTTTTTTGTGTTGTTTTTGACGTGTTTTGGGGTCTCCGTTGGGTTTTGTTGTGTTCTCGTTGGTCATCGTGTTGGAAAAGGGTAAATTGTTGGTTTTGGAGAACATCAGGTAGGTTTAGGGTGGTTTTGGGGTGGATCTATGGTATTTGGGGTTTTCTTCTGTTTTTTGGCGTGATCCTGTTCTTTTTTGTGTTGTTTTTGACGTGTTTTGGGGTCTCCGTTGGGTTTTGTTGTGTTCTCGTTGTTCATTATGGTGGAAAAGTGTAAATTGTGGGTTTTGGAGAAGATCAGGTAGGTTTAGGGTGGTTTTGGGGTGTATCCATGGTTTTGGTGTATTTTCTTCCAGTTTTGGGGGTGATGCCGATATTTTTTGGGGTGTTTTTGACGTGTTTTGGGGTCTCCATTAGGTTTTGTTGTGTTCTTGTTGGTCATTATGTTAAATAGGTGTGGATTGTGGGTTTTGGAGAACATCAGGTAGGTTTAGGGTGGTTTTGGGGTGGATCTATGGTATTTGGGGTTTTCTTCTGTTTTTTTTTGGCGTGATCCTGTTCTTTTTTGTGTTGTTTTTGACGTGTTTTGGGGTCTCCGTTGGGTTTTGTTGTGCTCTCGTTGGTCATCATGTTGGAAAAGTGTAAATTGTGGGTTTTGGAGAACTTCAGGTAGGTTTAGGGGGACTTTTCGCGTGGATTCATGGTATTTGGGGTTTTCTTCTATTTTGGAGAGTGATCCTCTCCTTTCTTCGTGTGATTTTGAAGTGTTTTGGGGTTTCCGTTGCGTTTTGTTGAGTTCCTAATGCGTTTTATGGTGGTTGGGAGTGTGCTTTGGGATTAGGAGAACATCAGGTAGGTTTAGGGTGTCCTTGGGGTGGATCTATGGTATTTGGGGTTTTCTTCCAGTTTTGGGGGTGATGCCGTTCTTGTTTGGGGTGTTTTTGACGTGTTTTGGGGTCTCCATTAGGTTTTGTTGGGTTTTGTTGGTCATTATGTTAAATAGGAGTGGATTGTGGGTTTTGGAGAAGATCAGGTAGGTTTAGGGTGGTTTTGGGGTGGATCTATGGTTTTGGCGTATTTTCTTCCAGTTTTGGGGGTGATGCCGTTCTTGTTTGGGGTGTTTTTGACGTTTTTTGGTGTCTCTGTTGGGTTTTGTTGGGTTCTCGTTGGTCATCGTGTTGGAAAAGAGTAAATTGTTGGTTTTGGAGAACATCAGGTAGGTTTAGGGTGGTTTTGGGGTGGATCTATGGTATTTGGCGTATTTTCTTCCAGTTTTGGGGGTGATGCCGATATTTTTTGTGTTGTTTTTGACGTGTTTTGGGGTCTCCATTAGGTTTTGTTGTGTTCTTGTTGGTCATTATGTTAAATAGGTGTGGATTGTGGGTTTTGGAGAAGATCAGGTAGGTTTAGGGTGGTTTTGGGGTGGATCTAAGGTTTTGGCGTATTTTCTTCCAATTTTGGGGGTGATGCCGTTCTTTTTTGGGGTGTTTTTGACGTTTTTTGGGGTCTCTGTTGGGTTTTGTTGGGTTCTCGTTGGTCATCGTGTTGGAAAAGGGTAAATTGTGGGTTTTGGAGAACATCAGGTAGGTTTAGGGTGGTTTTGGGGTGGATCTATGGTATTTGGGGTTTTCTTCTGTTTTTTGGCATGATCCTGTTCTTTTTTGTGTTGTTTTTGACGTGTTTTGGGGTCTCCGTTGGGTTTTGTTGTGTTCTCGTTGGTCATTATCGTGGCAAAAAATAAATTGTGGGTTTTGGAGAACATCAGGTAGGTTTAGGGTGGTTTTGGGGTGGATCTATGGTTTTGGTGTATTTTCTTCCAGTTTTGGGGGTGATGCCGATATTTTTTGTGTTGTTTTTGACGTGTTTTGTGGTCTCCATTAGGTTTTGTTGGGTTCTTGTTGGTCATTATATTAAATAGGAGTGGATTGTGGGTTTTGTAGAACATCACGTAGATTTAGGGTGGTTTTGGGGTGGATCTATTGTTTTGGCGGATTTTCTTCCAATTTTGGGGGTGATGCCGTTCTTTTTTGGGGTGTTTTTGACGTTTTTTGGGGTCTCTGTTGGGTTTTGTTGGGTTCTCGTTGGTCATCATAGTGGAAAAGTGTAAATTGTTGTTTTTGGAGAACATCAGGTAGGTTTAGGGTGGTTTAGGGGCGGATCTATGGTTTTGGCGTATTTTCTTCCAGTTTTGGGGGTGATGCCGTTCTTGTTTGGGGTGTTTTTGACGTGTTTTGGGGTCTCCATTTGGTTTTGTTGGGTTCTTGTTTGTCATTATGTTAAATAGATGTGGATTGTGGGTTTTGGAGAACATCAGGTAGGTTTAGGGTGGTTTTGGGGTGGATCTATGGTTTTGGTGTATTTTCTTCCAGTTTTGGGGGTGATGCCGTTCTTGTTTGGGGTGTTTTTGACGTTTTTTGGGGTCTCTGTTGGGTTTTGTTGGGTTCTCGTTGGTCATCGTGTTGGAAAATGGTAAATTGTTGGTTTTGGAGAACATCAGGTAGGTTTAGGGTGGTTTTGGGGTGGATCTATGGTATTTGGGGTTTTCTTCTGTTTTTTGGCGTGATCCTGTTCTTTTTTGTGTTGTTTTTGACGTGTTTTGGGGTCTCCGTTGGGTTTTGTTGTGTTCTCGTTGGTCATTATGGTGGAAAAGGGTAAATTGTGGGTTTTGGAGAACATCAGGTAGGTTTAGGGTGGTTTTGGGGTGGATCTATGGTTTTGGCGTATTTTGTTCCAGTTTTGGGGGTGATGCCGATATTTTTTGGGGTGTTTTTGACGTGTTTTGGGGTCTCCATTAGGTTTTGTTGGGTTCTTGTTTGTCATTATGTTAAATAGGAGCGGATTGTGGGTTTTGGAGAACATCAGGTAGGTTTAGGGTGGTTTTGGGGTGGATCTATGGTATTTGGGGTTTTCTTCTGTTTTTTTTGGCGTGATCCTGTTCTTTTTTGTGTTGTTTTTGACGTGTTTTGGGTCTCCGTTGGGTTTTGTTGTGTTCTCGTTGGTCATCATGTTGGAAAAGTGTAAATTGTGGGTTTTGGAGAACTTCAGGTAGGTTTAGGGGAACTTTTCGCGTGGATTCATGGTATTTGGGGTTTTCTTCTATTTTGGAGAGTGATCCTCTCCTTTCTTCGTGTGATTTTGAAGTGTTTTGGGGTTTCCGTTGCGTTTTGTTGAGTTCCTAATGCGTTTTATGGTGGTTGGGAGTGTGCTTTGGGATTAGGAGAACATCAGGTAGGTTAGGGTGTCCTTGGGGTGGATCTATGGTATTTGGGGTTTTCTTCCAGTTTTGGGGGTGATGCCGTTCTTGTTTGGGGTGTTTTTGACGTGTTTTGGGGTCTCCGTTGGGTTTTGTTGGGTTCTCGTTTGTCATCATGTTGGAAAAGTGTAAATTGTGGGTTTTGGAGAACATCAGGTAGGTTTAGGGTGGTTTTGGGGTGGATCTATGGTATTTGGTGTATTTTCTTCCAGTTTTGGGGGTGATGCTGATATTTTTTGGGGTGTTTTTGACGTGTTTTGGGGTCTCCATTAGGTTTTGTTGTGTTCTTGTTTGTCATTATGTTAAATAGGAGTGGATTGTGGGTTTTGTAGAACATCAGGTAGGTTTAGGGTGGTTTTGGAATGGATCTATTGTTTTGGCGTATTTTCTTCCAGTTTTGGGGGTGATGCCGTTCTTGTTTGGGGTGTTTTTGACGTGTTTTGGGGTCTCCGTTGGGTTTTGTTGGGTTCTCGTTGGTCATCGTGTTGGAAAAGGGTAAATGGTGGGTTTTGGAGAAGATCAGGTAGGTTTAGGGTGGTTTTGGGGTGGATCTATGGTTTTGGTGTATTTTCTTCCAGTTTTGGGGGTGATGCCGATATTTTTTGTGTTGTTTTTGACGTGTTTTGGGGTCTCCATTTGGTTTTGTTGGGTTCTTGTTTGTCATTATGTTAAATAGGTGTGGATTGTGGGTTTTGGAGAACATCAGGTAGGTTTAGGGTGGTTTTGGGGTGGATCTATGGTATTTGGGGTTTTCTTCTGTTTTTTGGCGTGATCCTGTTCTTTTTTGTGTTGTTTTTGACGTGTTTTGGGGTCTCCGTTGGGTTTTGTTGTGTTCTCGTTGGTCATTATCGTGGCAAAAAATAAATAGTGGGTTTTGGAGAACATCAGGTAGGTTTAGGGTGGTTTTGGGGTGGATCTATGGTTTTGGCGGATTTTCTTCCAGTTTTGGGTGTGATGCCGTTCTTGTTTGGGGTGTTTTTGACGTGTTTTGGGGTCTCCATTAGGTTTTGTTGGGTTCTTGTTGGTCATTATGTTAAATAGGAGTGGATTGTGGGTTTTCGAGAACATCAGGTAGGTTGAGGGTGGTTTTGGGGTGGATCTATGGTTTTGGCGTATTTTCTTCCAGTTTTGGGGGTGATGCCGTTCTTGTTTGGGGTGTTTTTGACGTTTATGGGGTCTCTGTTGGGTTTTGTTGGGTTCTCGTTGGTCATCGTGTTGGAAAAGTGTAAATTGTTGGTTTTGGAGAAGATCAGGTAGGTTTAGGGTGGTTTTGGGGTGGATCTATGGTATTTGGGGTTTTCTTCTATTTTTTGGCGTGATCCTGTTCTTTTTTGGGGTGTTTTTGACGTGTTTTGTGGTCTCCGTTGGGTTTTGTTGTGTTCTTGTTGGTCATTATGTTAAATAGGTGTGGATTGTGGGTTTTGGAGAACATCAGGTAGGTTGAGGGTGGTTTTGTGGTGGATCTATGGTTTTGGCGTATTTTCTTCCAGTTTTGGGGGTGATGCCGTTCTTGTTTGGGGTGTTTTTGACGTTTTTTGGGGTCTCTGTTGGGTTTTGTTGGGTTCTCGTTGGTCATCGTGTTGGAAAAGAGTAAATTGTGGGTTTTGGAGAACATCAGGTAGGTTTAGGGTGGTTTTGGGGTGGATCTATGGTATTTGGGGTTTTCTTCTGTTTTTTTGGCGTGATCCTGTTCTTTTTTGTGTTGTTTTTGACGTGTTTTGGGGTCTCCGTTGGGTTTTGTTGTGTTCTCGTTGGTCATTATGGTGGAAAAGGATAAATTGTGGGTTTTGGAGAACATCAGGTAGGTTTAGGGTGGTTTTGGGGTGGATCTATGGTTTTGGTGTATTTTCTTCCAGTTTTGGGGGTGATGCCGATATTTTTTGTGTTGTTTTTGACGTGTTTTGGGGTCTCCATTAGGTTTTTTTGTGTTCTTGTTGGTCATTATGTTAAATAGGTGTGGATTGTGGGTTTTGGAGAACATCAGGTAGGTTTAGGGTGGTTTTGGGGTGGATCTATGGTTTTGGCGGATTTTCTTCCAATTTTGGGGGTGATGCCGTTCTTGTTTGGGGTGTTTTTGACGTTTTTTGGGGTCTCTGTTGGGTTTTGTTGGGTTCTCGTTGGTCATCATAGTGGAAAAGTGTAAATTGTGGGTTTTGGAGAACATCAGGTAGGTTTAGGGTGGTTTTGGGGTGGATCTATGGTTTTGGCGTATTTTCTTCCAGTTTTGGGGGTGATGCCGATATTTTTTGTGTTGTTTTTGACATGTTTTGGGGTCTCCATTAGGTTTTGTTGGGTTCTTGTTGGTCATTATGTTAAATAGGAGTGGATTGTGGGTTTTGTAGAACATCAGGTAGGTTGAGGGTGGTTTTGGGGTGGATCTATGGTTTTGGCGTATTTTCTTCCAGTTTTGGGGGTGATGCCGTTCTTGTTTGGGGTGTTTTTGACGTTTTTTGGGGTCTCTGTTGGGTTTTGTTGGGTTCTCGTTGGTCATCGTGTTGGAAAAGGGTAAATTGTGGGTTTTGGAGAACATCAGGTAGGTTTAGGGTCGTTTTGGGGTGGATCTATGGTATTTGGGGTTTTCTTCTATTTTTTGGCGTGATCCTGTTCTTTTTTGTGTTGTTTTTGACGTGTTTTGTGGTCTCCGTTGGGTTTTGTTGTGTTCTTCTTGGTCATTATGTTAAATAGGAGTGGATTGTGGGTTTTGGAGAACATCAGGTAGGTTTAGGGTGGTTTTGGGGTGGATCTATGGTTTTGGCGTATTTTCTTCCAGTTTTGGCGGTGATGCCGATATTTTTTGGGGTGTTTTTGACGTGTTTTGGGGTCTCCATTAGGTTTTGTTGTGTTCTTGTTGGTCATTATGTTAAATAGGTGTGGATTGTGGGTTTTGGAGAACATCAGGTAGGTTTAGGGTGGTTTTGGGGTGGATCTATGGTTTTGGGGGATTTTCTTCCAATTTTGGGGGTGATGCCGTTCTTGTTTGGGGTGTTTTTGACGTTTTTTGGGGTCTCTGTTGGGTTTTGTTGGGTTCTCGTTGGTCATCATAGTGGAAAAGTGTAAATTGTGGGTTTTGGAGAACATCAGGTAGGTTTAGGGTGGTTTTGGGGTGGATCTATGGTTTTGGGGGATTTTCTTCCAATTTTGGGGGTGATGCCGTTCTTGTTTGGGGTGTTTTTGACGTGTTTTGGGGTCTCCGTTGGGTGTTGTTCGGTTCTCGTTGGTCATCGTGTTCGAAAAGGGTTAATTGTGGGTTTTGGAGAACATCAGGTAGGTTTAGGGTGGTTTTGGGGTGGATCTATGGTTTTGGCGTATTTTCTTCCAGTTTTGGGGGTGATGCCGATATTTTTTGGGGTGTTTTTGACGTGTTTTGGGGTCTCCGTTGGGTTTTGTTGGGTTCTTGTTTGTCATTACGTTAAATAGGTGTGGATTGTGGGTTTTGGAGAACATCAGGTAGGTTTAGGGTGGTTTTGGGGTGGATCTATGGTTTTGGCGTATTTTCTTCCAGTTTTGGGGGTGATGCCGTTCTTGTTTGGGGTGTTTTTGACGTTTTTTGGGGTCTCTGTTGGGTTTTGTTGGGTTCTCGTTGGTCATCGTGTTGGAAAAGGGTAAATTGTTGGTTTTGGAGAACATCAGGTAAGTTTAGGTTGGTTTTGGGGTGGATCTATGGTATTTGGGGTTTTCTTCTGTTTTTTGGCGTGATCCTGTTCTTTTTGTGTTGTTTTTGACGTGTTTTGGGGTCTCCGTTGGGTTTTGTTGTGTTCTCGTTGGTCATTATCGTGGCAAAAAATAAATTGTGGGTTTTGGAGAACATCAGGTAGGTTTAGGGTGGTTTTGGGGTGGATCTATGGTTTTGGTGTATTTTCTTCCAGTTTTGGGGGTGATGCCGATATTTTTTGGGGTGTTTTTGACGTGTTTTGGGGTCTCCATTAGGTTTTGTTGGGTTCTTGTTGGTCATTATGTTAAATAGGAGTGGATTGTGGGTTTTGGAGAACATCAGGTAGGTTTCGGGTGGTTTTGGGGTGGATCTATGGTTTTGGCGTATTTTCTTCCAGTTTTGGGGGTGATGCCGTTCTTGTTTGGGGTGTTTTTGACGTTTTTTGGGGTCTCTGTTGGGTTTTGTTGGGTTCTCGTTGGTCATCGTGTTGGAAAAGGGTAAATTGTGGGTTTTGGAAAACATCAGGTAGGTTTAGGGTGGTTTTGGGGTGGATCTATGGTTTTGGTGTATTTTCTTCCAGTTTTGGGGGTGATGCCGATATTTTTTGGGGTGTTTTTGACGTGTTTTGGGGTCTCCATTTGGTTTTGTTGGGTTCTTGTTTGTCATTATGTTAAATAGGAGTGGATTGTGGGTTTTGTAGAACATCAGGTAGGTTGAGGGTGGTTTTGGGGTGGATCTATGGTTTTGGCGTATTTTCTTCCAGTTTTGGGGGTGATGCCGTTCTTGTTTGGGGTGTTTTTGACGTTTTTTGGGGTCTCTGTTGGGTTTTGTTGGGTTCTCGTTGGTCATCGTGTTGGAAAAGGGTAAATTGTGGGTTTTGGAGAACATCAGGTAGGTTTAGGGTCGTTTTGGGGTGGATCTATGGTATTTGGGGTTTTCTTCTATTTTTTGGCGTGATCCTGTTCTTTTTTTGTGTTGTTTTTGACGTGTTTTGTGGTCTCCGTTGGGTTTTGTTGTGTTCTTCTTGGTCATTATGTTAAATAGGAGTGGATTGTGGGTTTTGGAGAACATCAGGTAGGTTTAGGGTGGTTTTGGGTGGATCTATGGTTTTGGCGTATTTTCTTCCAGTTTTGGGGGTGATGCCGATATTTTTTGGGGTGTTTTTGACGTGTTTTGGGGTCTCCATTAGGTTTTGTTGTGTTCTTGTTGGTCATTATGTTAAATAGGTGTGGATTGTGGGTTTTGGAGAACATCAGGTAGGTTTAGGGTGGTTTTGGGGTGGATCTATGGTTTTGGGGGATTTTCTTCCAATTTTGGGGGTGATGCCGTTCTTGTTTGGGGTGTTTTTGACGTGTTTTGGGGTCTCCGTTGGGTGTTGTTCGGTTCTCGTTGGTCATCGTGTTCGAAAAGGGTTAATTGTGGGTTTTGGAGAACATCAGGTAGGTTTAGGGTGGTTTTGGGGTGGATCTATGGTTTTGGTGTATTTTCTTCCAGTTTTGGGGGTGATGCCGATATTTTTTGGGGTGTTTTTGACGTGTTTTGGGGTC